>NC_135498.1:18937013-19179115 GCF_052857255.1 Amblyomma americanum | reverse complement strand
GGGGCCATTTCGGAGATATTTAAGTTGGCCTGTATGAATAGATTAACGGGTTCTAATCACAATGACGCTAATTTAAATGAAAACGGAACTTTTATTAGTTACAAAAAGTCAAAAAATTAAATACGCATGTCGCCATCACCGGCCGTTTTCTTAAGTCGGTTTTTCTTTTTTTGTGCAGATCTCTGAGTCTAGGCGACGCCGCCACTCACCTCAAAACAAGGACCGCGGAGTGCTTTTTTTTTCGGTCTTGACGTCATAAGTTTGATCGAGTGGCAGACAAAATTTTAAAATCCAATTTTCTCAGCAATAAATGTGTCTTTTGCTGCGAGACCAGCATCAACGTTGCTAGAAAAGGCTAATGAGTCGAGTTTTACTGAAAGCGAAAATTGGATGGACTCAGGAGCGGGGCGGGAAGGGGGGGGGGGGGGGGGGGGGGGGCTTCTTTGTAGAAACTTCGCATAGAAATAGCATGCTGGACGAAAAAGGTCAGAGAAATACCAAGTTGTAAGAAATACCCCCCCCCCCCCCTCCCAAGAGCGTCCCTTAATTTCCACCATGGATGGAGAAGTGTCATCGGTGTCAAAATAACTCTCAATAAGCCACCTTTCTACTTAGATGATAAACGGCATTTTCATGAACCAGAAGTTTTCTTCTGATAAAGAAAACTTGCAGCACGATTACGAACTCGGTAATGGGTTGTTACGGCGCAGCTGTTGTGAATGAATTCTGAATTGAATGATTTGATGATTTCTGCGACAGAAGTAAGAATCTTTGCTATTGTTTATTGCCAGGTGGCGTTCGTGGCGCTCGGAAAGAAGACGACGCTCGTGGTGCTCTCGTTTTGAAAAGACGTTGAAGTTCGCCGTCTCGCCAACTGAAGGACATGCTGCCGAGCCCTGCCTTCTAACAGGTCCTCTCTTGTCACCAACACCGTGACAAATCTGGTGGAGGTCGGATCGATCTCATGTCCCGTACCCCAACCGTTAGTCGGAGCTCCAGTCCAATTCCCGTCACGACGCCTGTTCACCGTACTCGCCGCCGGATTCGAGGCTTACCCCCCGAGCCTGTTCCATCCGGTATGTCCACGGAGCAACCTGCCTTGAGCATCCCAATGCCTGGGGCGTCGACACCCTACTTCACGCTCCAGAACCCCCGCATCCCGAAGTCCTTCCACGGCGACATCTTTGAAGACGTGGAAGACTGGTTGCAGCACTACGAGCGCGTTGCCGCATTCAACCAGTGGAATGACTCCGCCCAGCTCCGGAACGTCTACTTTAGCCTGGAGGACGGCGCTCGGATTTGGTTCGAGAACCGCGAAGATCTCTGGTCTCCGCGCTGGTCTCTTGGAGTGAGTTCCGGCGTCGGCTCCTAGACACATACGGCAGCTCGGATCGTCGCGAACGGGCAGAACGCGCTCTGCAATCTCGCGTTCAGCTGCCCAATGAAACTGTTGCAGCGTATGTCGAGGACATGACGCGCCTTTTCAGACGCGCGGACCCTGCAATGCCCGAGGACAAAAAACTGCGCCATCTCATGCGTGGCGTCAAGGAGCAACTTTTTGCCGGCCTTGTCCGCAGCCCTCCGAAGACTGTCGCCGAGTTCCTCACTGAGTCTTCCACGATCGAGAGGGTTCTTCAGCAAAGAGCATCCGCGTACGATCGACCCGTATCCGCCGCCTCCGTTTCCAGCGAGTTACCGTTCCACGGCACCGATGCCTCCCGGATACGCGATCTCATACGGTCGATTGTGCACGAAGAAATCCGGCAGCTGTACGGGGCCCCTACCACAGCTCAAAGCTCCATGGCGACCTTTGTCCGCGAGGAGGTGCAGCAAGTGCTCCGGCCGTCCTTACCTGCCGGTGAGGCTCGTCCATCCCCTCCTCCTTTCGCGCCTGACCGTCGTCTCACCTACGCCGAAGCCCTGCAGTCCCCTGCTCCAGCACCGGCGTCCTTCGTTCCGGCTCCTGCTGAAGTGCCGGGGCCGCCTGCACCCGTGCTGCAGTACGTGGAAGCTCCCCGACCGTCCGCGCGCAAAACCGACGTGTGGCGCACATCCGACAGACGCCCCCTATGCTTTCACTGCGGGGAACCAGGTCACCTGTATCGGCACTGCCCCTACCGCCGTCTGGGCCTCGAAGGGTTTCCCCCCGATTCTCCTCGACCCCGCTATGGCGAACGACCCAGGGCCGTCGCGGATTTTCTTGAAGACCAACGTTGGCAACAGTCTCGTCGCCAGCGGGCTCGATCCCCATCGCCCGGGAGTCGTCCTTCACCTTCTACCGCGAGTTTTTCCCGGGCGGCGCAAGGCCGGTCGCCCAGCCCAAGGCGGGAAAACTGCAACCAGCGACCTTAGGGGGTGGGCTCGCTGGACGTCGTTCTGAGGGGGACCCCCCATCGCCGCGGGCACGACATGCCGACGCCTCGCGGGTTCCGAAGTCCGCGGTCACCATTCACTCCGACACAGCGACACTCCCTCGACATAACGACGCTTCGACGGTTCCGAGGTCCGCAGTACCCGTTCGCTTCGACACATCGACACTGACACAGGACGGCGCCTCACCGATTCAGACGCCCGCATTCTCCGATACTTCCGACGCACTGACCCCATTAGAAAGCACACGCCACGCCGACGAACTACCGGTGGCACAGCCTGCAGACAACGACGCCTGTGCCCGATCATCCTCTCCGGAGCCTGCATCTCGTGAGCGGCTTTCCTTAGACATACCTGTGATGCTGGATGGTCGCCACGTTCGAGCGTTATTAGATACTGGTGCTGATTATTCGATTTTAAGCAGCCAGCTCGCCGCCGTCCTCAAAAAGGTTCTCACGCCATGGGCTGGCACACACGTTCGCACTGCGGGCGGTCATTTGATTGCACCTCTCGGCATGTGCACCGCCCGAGTTCAAATCCGGGAGTCCACATTTGTCGTCTGCTGTCTTGTTCTGAATAACTGTTCGCGCGACCTCATCTTAGGTGTCGACTTTCTGCGTGAATATGGGGCGATTATTGACCTACGCGATAACAAGGTCACGTTTTCAACTGAGAGTGCTGTCGCCCTCCCCAACGCGCCGCGACCAAGCCAGACACTTCGAGTTTCTACGGACACAGTCACCCTGCCGCCTCGAACCAGCGCCTTCATTACGGTTGAGTGCGAATCATTTCAAGACGGTGACGCCATCGCCGAAACCAACCTGTCATTACTGTTGACGCAAGGCGTGTGCGTGGCCCGCAGTCTGATCCATCTTCACAGTGGCCAGTCACAGGTACTTGCTACCAATTTTTCGCACGAGCATCGGCATCTTTTTCGCGGCACTTCCGTAGCCTTTATCGAACGCATCTCCGATGTTTCCGAGTGCTTCTCCTCAGAACCAGTGCAGCCTCCTTTTCCCCTCGAGAGCCTCGATGTCAACTCCGCGCTGTCAACCAGCCAACGGGAGCAGCTGTGTGCACTATTGCTCGAATTCAGACAGTGTTTCGCCTCCTCGTCGAAAGTGCGTCAAACTACCATAGCCAAGCACCACATCGTGACGTACGATGACGTACACCCGATCCGTCAACACCCCTATCGGGTATCGTCTACAGAGCGCGAAGTCATTAAGTCCCAAGTTAAGGAGATGCTCGAAGATGACGTTATTCAGCCTTCCAACAGCCCATGGTCCTCGCCGGTCGTCCTCGTTAAAAAGAAAGACGGCACCCTCCGTTTCTGCGTCGATTACCGGAAGCTGAATGCAGTCACGAAGAAGGACGTTTACCCATTGCCACGTATTGACGACTCTCTCGACCGCCTTCGGCGCGCTCGTTATTTTTCGTCCATCGACCTAAAAAGTGGCTACTGGCAAATTGAGGTCGATGAGCGGGATCGTGAGAAGACGGCCTTTGTCACTCCCGACGGCCTTTATGAATTTAAAGTTCTACCTTTCGGTCTTTGTTCTGCGCCTGCCACATTTCAGCGGATGATGGACACTGTCCTTTCTGGTCTTAAATGGCAGTGTTGCCTAGTCTATCTCGACGACGTGGTGGTTTTCGCCGACTCATTTAGTCAACACCTTGATCGCCTGCGGACGGTCCTCGAAGCCCTTCGTTCAGCTAACCTGACATTGAAGCCCCAAAAATGCCACTTCGGTTACCAGGAGCTGAAATTTCTCGGCCATGTCGTCAGCGCCGCCGGCGTGAAGCCCGACCCCGACAAGCTGGCCGCGGTTGCGGAATTTCCACTGCCACGTGACAAGAAAGCTGTTCGGCGCTTCCTAGGGCTCTGCAGTTACTATCGGCGTTTTATCGAAAATTTCGCTGACCTCGCAGAACCGCTGACTCGCCTCACCCGTGACACCACACCTTTTGTTTGGTCCCACGAGCAAGAAATGGCTTTCGCCGAGCTCCGCCTGCGACTTCAAACGCCGCCCGTTCTTGCCCATTTTGATGAGCAAGGTGACACTGAGATACACACCGACGCCAGCAACATCGGCCTCGGCGCGGTTCTCGTGCAACGCCAGGATGGCGTTGAACGGGTCATCGCTTATGCCAGCCGCGCTCTGTCACGCGCAGAGATGAACTATTCGACGACAGAAAAAGAATGCCTCGCCATTATTTGGGCTGCTGCGAAATTTCGCCCCCATCTTTATGGACGCCCTTTCAAAGTGGTCACTGACCACCACTCCTTGTGTTGGTTGACCAACCTGCGTGACCCGTCTGGACGCCTGGCGCGATGGAGCCTTCGCCTGCAGGAGTTTGACCTCACCATTGTTTATAAGTCCGGACATAAGCATGAAGACGCCGACACCCTCTCTCGTGCGCCTGTCGAACTCGCAACCCCCGACACGGACGACGACATCAGTTTCCTTGGGGCTATCAATTCTTCTGATTTCTCAACCCAACAACGCGCCGATCCAGTGCTACGACCCCTCATCGATTATTTGGAAGGCCAGCCAGCCACCGTTCCTAAATGTTTTTCTCGACACCTGTCGTCGTTTTCCCTGCAACGAGGCGTGCTCTATAAGAAGAACCCTGGTTCCAGTTCGCGCGCGTATCTCCTCGTCGTGCCGACAACACTTCAGGAGGAAATACTTTCTGCGTGCCATGACGAACCAACCTCTGGCCATTTAGGATACTCTCGCACGCTTTCCAGAATCCGCCAGCTGTTCTACTGGCCCAAACTCGCCACTGTTGTCAAACGCTATGTGCAGAGCTGTCGGCAATGTCAGCGCCGTAAGGCCCCGACCGCCAAGCCTCCGGGACTCCTCCAACCTATTGCACCACCACGCGCCCCATTCGATCAGGTCGGCATTGACCTTCTCGGTCCGTTCCCTTTGTCCTCGGGTGGCAACCGGTACATCATCATTGCCACAGACTACCTCACTCGATACGCCGAGGCCAAAGCCTTACCCCGGGGCACAGCGTCCGAGGTTGCGGATTTCTTCGTGCATCAGATCGTACTTCGGCACGGCGCCCCGACCTACGTCATTACCGACCGAGGAACCTCATTTACTTCCCAGATGATGGCCGAAATTTTTCAGCTAAGCGGGACGACCCACCGGAAAACTACTGCTTACCACCCGCAGGCAAATGGGCTGACAGAGCGGCTTAATAAGACTATGGCGGACATGCTGGCGATGTACGTCGATGTACAACACAGGAATTGGGATACGATCATACCGTACGTGACATTCGCCTACAACATAGCAGTTCAAGAGACGACCCGTTTCACACCGTTCCGCCTCCTATACGGCAGGGAGGTTCAGACGATGCTCGACGCAATGCTCCCTTGCGCAACCGATGACCATCTTTCTGCTGACGCTGAGGAGTTTACCCACGAAGCCGAGCAGGCTCGTCAGCTAGCCCGTATTCACATCACCCAGCAACAAGACAAAGACTCGCGGCGATACAACCTCCGGCACAGACAAGTCTCCTACCATCCCGGCGACCAGGTTTGGGTATGGATACCTGTTCGACGACGCGGCTTGTCCGAAAAACTCATTTGCCGCTATTTCGGTCCCTACAAAGTCTTGCGGCGCGTCAGCGACGTTAATTACGAGGTAGAACCGGACACTGAACTTTCCCAGCAGAGAACCCGTCGAAAGCCCCGTCCAGAGATCGTCCATGTTTTGCGCCTGAAGCCGTATTTGGCACGGGGACCCACCCAGAATCTTCGTGCCTCTCTTGTGTGATTAATTGTGCTTGTGTGTGCTTGTGTGTGTGCTTGTGTTCGCGCGCTCTTCTGCGCGTGTTTTTTTTTTTTTTTTAAGAGGGGAGGAATGCCAGGTGGCGTTCGTGGCGCTCGGAAAGAAGACGACGCTCGTGGTGCTCTCGTTTTGAAAAGACGTTGAAGTTCGCCGTCTCGCCAACTGAAGGACATGCTGCCGAGCCCTGCCTTCTAACAGGTCCTCTCTTGTCACCAACACCGTGACATTATGTACTTATTTTGCTGCTTTCACAGCTGCACGTTGGCGGCGCGTTCATGATTACGGTTACCGAGTATCGCAACAATCCAGTGAGTGCTGTACAGCTGCGCCCTAATAAAGCCGTATCGAATTTGGAATTAGTGTTTCCTTCACGGCAATGTCCAGGCGTCCATCCGTTGTATGGCGGCTGCCGCGGCTTAACTTATAACTGCTTTTAACTCCTACACAGTCGCGCACAGTGCATCCTAGAGACGTTTCGACAGTCTTGGCAGCACTTTGCGTCTCTGCGCCTCAGGCGATGACAACGCAGGCTTCACGATGCGCGAGTCATGAACTGCAAGCATGGGGTGGTCACGTGATTGGTCACGGCCATAGCGACCCCGCTCAACCTCAGAAAAACCAGCAACATCCCGCTCTGCAAAAAGTTCGGAAAGTGTTTGTGAACTCTGGTCCATACTCAAATCGATGAGGCGCGCGTTTTACCAGTCTTCTCGGCAAACGTCGCCGCCGTCTTGGGTGCCCAAATCATGTGGAAGCGTTGTATAGAAACAGAATGGCGTAATAAGAACAGTCAAATGTGTGAAACTGCTATAGTCATATCCAATCACTATTTGCGCGAGGGCGGAGATACTGGCATACCATCACGCACTCACAGATTGGACTGCCTTTGAATTACTTTCTTAATTTTCTCTATTTTTACACGTTTCCTTTTTTTTTCTCTGAAATATTTTTCAGAAAAAAGAAAGAGCCGGCGTTCAACTGGTCTTCTCTCAGCAGTGAGTGGAAAGAGAGACGTCGGCGCAGTTTTGAAAGGACCCGTTTTGAAGGTGAGACTTTATTATCGAAAACAGATCATCGGCGGGCTCTGCAGGGTTGTGGCGGATCGGAAATCGGTGGCGAAGTCAGCAGCAGCGACCCCAGGCACCGCTGTACGCACTGCAGCGGTCGCTTCGAGCTCGCGAACTTTGCCACTACCGTATCACGAAGCGCGTGACCCAGGGACAAAGAATTATACAATGCTTTTTTTAGCCCAATTCGCTCGAAGCAGAATTCGCACTCTGAATAGAAAAAAAGTTATGGGTCAAAGGTGGGAGGTTGCGCCTTGTATTGGTGATCCGAAAAACAAAAGCAACCGGAAAAATGGAGGATGGTAGGTGGCGCGAACAGATGAGCTTCGCTGGCCACTGCGCCAAAGCACTAGGCGATCGCCGCAGCCGAGTACGCCTCGTATTAAACTGCAACACAGTCTCGCGCTGTGCATTGCACATCGTCTTCCCCATCAACTAGTACTACTATAACAATGACAATAAAATATTTTTATTTGTATATTTATTTATTTATTATTGTTTACAACATCCTTATTTCCGCAAAAATTTTATTTCTGTTTCCAACACAGAGCGTTGTAACAAAGCGCTGACGGATAGTTTGTCAAATCAAATTTACCCAAATACAAACGCTGCCTGCACTCTTTATAGCTTTAGCCTACATCAGAAGCTCTTGTGCGACGCGCTGTTTACTTAATAATGTATGTATAAGTCATTAATATGTGGTAACCACCAGCGCTTATTCAAAATTGTCAGAGTAAACGCAAACAAAATTGAGTCCGATTACATGTTTCTGGAAGGAGGAGACAAAACAAAACAACAAGAAGTTCTAATTGCTTGGCGCCACCACGGCAACAAAAAGGCACGACTTCACTTAAACTTTCATCCAAGCGGAATTTCCTTAAGTGTCCCAGTTGTCCCAAAAAGAATTTTTTTTGATCCCTGAAAAAAAAATGCAGACCCCTGTTATGTTTTAGGGGGATTATTTTTAGGGACGCTGCCCGGTGAAGCCCTCTCAGCTACGCGTACATAAAGCGGTTTCAGAGGCTCTGCCTGGTGGGATCGTACTGACACATCATTTGACTTCTGCATAATCTGTACCAGTGTGTTGCACTGACGACTAGCTGGAGTTTCCTCCGACTTGTTTGCGGCCCCGAGAAACAGCAGAAATGCGGCTTGAGAGGACTATTTGTAGGGGTAGAGAAAGCGCCAGCGAGAAGGGGAGAGGATTCCGAAAATTATATTTCTCCCCTCCATGTTTACGCAACGACCTCTCGAGTCCTCTCCTCAAGAAGCCGTGTCAGGTGTTGCACGAACTCGCCGGAGCGCCCACCCCTTCGTTGCCAAGCAAGCTGAATCCATTCGCGAGACCTAATTTAAATAACGCGCCGCAAGTTTTCCGGCGGCGTGGTAACGGGGAGCACGACGGAAGTAGGGTTCTCTTCGCCGCATGAAGAGTCTTCGCGTGGCGAAGCAGAACTGCCAGGGGGAGAGCGGCGGAATATGTAGGGAGCTGGGGAAGAGGGGAATGGGGAAATGGGGGGAAGGTGGAGCAAAATGGGAGCAGCGCGCCGGCTTCCGATGTTAACGAGGCCGCGGCGTGCATTTTTAATGGCAAGCGGCGCTTCGCCCGTTTTGCTGACTGGCCGTGCGTTTCCGCGAACACGGCGCTGCAGCCTTTTCCGCCACTTATTTTTCGCGCCTGCTCACTTCTCCTTCAACGCACTCTCGCCTTTCTCTCCCCCCCCCCGTTTTCTGCTACTCTCCTCCTTGCTCCTTTCCCTAAAGGTGCGTTGCCAGTCCGCCCCCTCACCCCACCTTCTCTTCCCCACAACAGCCAACGCACCCACGTTTCACATGCCCGGTTAGGTTCGCGCTTTCGGGAAAGGTACCAAGCCACCGTTACGGCGAAATTTTACCTGCGTGATGACACGTACTTCAGAAAGCACTAGCCATTTCAGTCGTCGAATGTCACCATTACTCGCCCGAGTATGGGGCGTTAAATTATAAGAGAACAGCTGCTGATGCTGCTGCACTGCTGCTGTTGCTCAGGTTTCGAATATACATCCCAAGACGAGGGACACGTTAGATAGACGCGTTCGAGTAATCACTTGCCATCTTCGTATTCCAAAGGCGGGTAGTGGCGAATCAAGTAACAGCCGGAGTATACGTGGGTAAACGAAATACAGATTTTAAAACATAAAAGGGGATGGAAAACGTAATGGTACGGTATATGAGCTTATAACAGTACCTGAATGAGGGCTCATATAATTTCTTTCTTGCAACACATCACTGCTGACGTTTGAGGTGAGCGCACACGTTACAGCGAACGTTACGGAATCACGAACATGTTGACTTTAATACCTTGCAATGCCTCGGAAGGAAACCGAAATTCTTGTGCTTCGCGAGGTATACAATGAGTTTGCTCCCTCATCTGTCAAATGAGGCAAATCGTCATATTTAGGACAAAAAAATAAACCGAGGTCAAATACAGCTCATATGTGTAATGCTGTGAAGAATTGCCCGGCCTCTGAGAACTGCACTTTGTGCTCGGTGAATCAAGAAGTCCAAGCTTTCTTGCTCAGTGTTGTTTTCGGAGATGCCAGTGCGATGTGTCACCTAGCAACTGACTTATTTGGAAGAACAAGTGAGTGAGTGAGTGAGTGAGTGAGTGAGTGAGTGAGTGAGTGAGTGAGTGATAGTGAGTGAGTGAGTGAGCAAGTGAGTGATAGTGAGTGAGTGAGTGAGTGAGTGAGTGAGTGAGTGAGTGAGTGAGTGAGTGAGTGAGTGAGTGAGTGAGTGAGTGAGTGAGTGAGTGAGTGAGTGAGTGAGTGAGTGAGTGGGTGGGTGGTTGGGTGGGTTGGGTGAGTGAGTGAGTGGAGTGAGTGAGTGAAGTGGAGTGAGTGAGTGTACAGAGCGAATGAGTGAAAGTGAGTGAGTGCAAGCGAAGGTGTGGAGTGAATGTGTGGAGGGAGGGAGGGAAGGAGGGAGGGAGGGAGGGAGGGACGGAGGGAGGGAGGGAGGGAGGGAGGGAGGGAGGGAGGGAGGGAGGGAGGGGGAGAATCTGAGCGAGTGAGTTATTGAGCGATTGTGTGATTGACTGAGAGAGAGTGATCAAGTGGGCGGAAAACGGGAGGATAAGGAGCGGAAAAGGAAGGAAAGCGGGATCGAATTTACTATTTTTGCATTCGTTAGAAGCAGTGGTTTTTCACCAGAGAGGCCAGGGAATATCGCGGGCAGCCTCAAGCGCCAGGCTCGAACAACAAGCTCACACTTTGCGTAGCTTTCTCCTAACTGAAAGCGAGGCGGAAACCCGTGCAGTATCTTCTATTCGGGCGTGTGTTTTATGCCTGAGCGTGTTTCTTCCCTTAGTATATGGTGAGAGATGAGGCCATTGCAGTGAGACCTCATGCAGCGGACACTAGTCGAATGCGACCGCTTTTATCGTCATATTACTAACGCCGTAGTGTTTCTTTTTTTGTTTTCTACCACAGCACGGAATCAAAGGCACCAAAGGCTTAGAATAAGCAAAATAATGACAAGAAGACATGTTATCCGAGCATGGCATTTCCTCAAAATGCGTGTCTAGTGTGCCTGCGCAGACTGAAGGGCCGTGCGCTGTCTTAGAAATTGGGGGGTTGGTTCATTACCTTCCTTCGAAGGTGGGCTTTCCATCGTGAATCTGTTTTTTGCCCCTCACGGACATCGCATTCTCTTCTTTTCTGTGATCTCACTGTTCACCGTTGTTTCCCCGTTGTTTTTCAACTTTCAAATGCACATTATTTGTATCGTCTTTCCAAGTTCCCAGAAGAGCAAATTGCGCAATCTATTATGTTTTTTTGCGCTTTGGCTTCTTCTGAGATCTTTCTCTTGCAATTCTGGTTTTCCAGAGCAAAATCTTATGGGTGGAGTACGCCTGCCGGCAAAAAACTTCGTGTTTTAGTGAACATTTTTTCTTGCACCTTTTTGTGTTTGCTGCTGTCTTGGTGCGTTATCATCAGTAATTGTTGGAACTTATATCTTGCTGAGTATAGTCAGCAGGCAGCCACACCTGGTCGTCGGGAATAGCTGTAGTACGATATTGCTGGAAGGCTTGGTATACTGTACTACACGTTCCAGACGAACCTTGGGCATAAAAGTGCAATGATGCGTAATATTTTTTCTATTTATACGTGCGTGCGTATAGGACCCTGCTATCTGCATTCAAACCTGTTTATTAACAGGGTAATTAGAGATATATGGGAGAGGATATGGGATATAGGATCCTAAAAATAAATAATACGCCGCTCTCAGTTTGTTTAAAAATGTCAAAACAAAAAGACTGCTTACTTGTTATTAGGCGCACGTAAGGCTAAGAACTCTCGCGAAATTCTGCCATAAGTCAATTACAACTGCGCTACCGGGCCAAAATGTACGTCGGCTGGTTTCCGAGCGCGTGAGCACGACCACGAGAGGTTAAAAGCTGCTTGGGCGCGGCCAGAAATACTGCACACCTGTGCATACAGTTATCTCTCGAATGAGGCCACACTACCAGCCTCAGTGGGCGAGCCTGTTAGTTTCATCTCGTTTGTTTGCACTGCTCAGATGGTGACCTCCATGTCGGAAGTGGACACGAACAATGGCAAGAATGGAATGAGGCACACGGTCCCGGACACAGGGTGATGGCTAATGCAGAGTGAAAGCGTCGTTACTTATCAATGCGGCGCTCTCTCGGGGTGGCGGTCATTCGTTTGCAAGGAACAGGGAATGAAAGAACGATGGAAAGATTTGTTTTCTCGCGTTACATAATTCAGTGTTTACATCGCAGGAAAACGACGGGTGACCTGCCTACCTCTACTGGGAGGGACGCGACAGGACTTCTGCAGGTAGTTCATTATGAATGCCAGCTTTATCCACATTTTTTTCTTAAAGATAGTACGCGCGTAATTTGGTTATCTACTGGCAGGTCAATCGTCACCCTGCCTTCACTGGTAAAGGTATGAAGATGCACTCACCCCGGCGCTTTTTTCATGTTGAGCGTCACACAGTACCGGTTAGAGACGACACACAAGGCTGCGAGCCATGTTTTGTACATTGGAGTGAGCTCTGTGTTAGTCGCGGTCATTGAATGAACCATCTACACGGGAAATTACTGCCAACGTGGCGTACGTATCGTGGATCGCTTGTAGACACGTCACGGTTTAGGGGTATTATGCGACATTTTACTCTTCCTCAGCTATCCACTCAACCTGTTCGCCAAGATGATCTCGTCTTCTTTTGCGTTTCAGAGGAAACTTGCAGTTGTAGTGATGGATTACCGACCGACCGACCGACCGACAGAGAAGGGCAGATAGAAAAGACTTGAGAGAACACTTAAGCTCCGCCTAAAGCGTATGACACGATAGCATTAGTAAGTCCTTTCAGCGGCCTGAGGTCGTCTGTGCAAATGACTTGAGCTAGGTTCTTCCTGCATGCATATATATGAGGTACTGGTCATTCGCTACTATGCATTAATAGATCGCTGGAAGTCTTCATACCACTCCTGGCGCACAGAAAGAGAGGTAGCAAGATTTTATTGAAAAAAATGGTAGGGGGTTAAACCGAGTTGACGTGCGAAAGCCGATGTTCATTGTCAAATAACGCGATAGCTTTAGTGGGTTAATTTCCATATATGAAGAATTGATCCTTCTCTACTTAATATTCATAGATCACGGCAGTGCTCATAAAACTGCCAGCGATGTGACGCAACGGTTAAGCGAAGCGCACAGCATTGGCAGGTGGTTGTCACAGCCACTGGTGGGGTGACCTATATAGCAGGTCGGCCACCTGCTTTTCTCGGCATGCCGTCGCCGGGGCTGCCGCTGAGGGAGACCCTTAACGCTAGTGTGTTAATCCTAAATTACAGAATGAAACTAGAAAAGTGCTGCTGAAACAATGTCATATCAGTCTCGAATGTATCAGGTTACCTTTCTGGCAATGGAGGTGGGCACAAGACTTCACGCTTTCTTGAACTTGTAAACATAACTGAACACCACGCTTACGAGCTTCAAGAACCCTTACCTTCAGGCAAGGATTGGGGCACCCACCGCAGTGGCTAGTGGTTATGGTGCTCGCCGGCTGACCCTAAAGACGTGGGTTCGATCCCCGCCACGGCGGTCGCATTTCGGTGCAGGCGAAATGTTATAGAGGCCCGCCGTGTACTGTGCGATGTCAGTGCACGTTAAAGAACCGCAGGTGGTCGATATTTCCGGAGCCCTCCACTACGGCGTCCCTCATATCCTCAGTCACTTTGGGATGTCAGACCCCATGAAACGGTAAAACGAGATAGTAAATTTGAAGGCATGGTAAGTTCTTTCTCTCTTAGATGCTGATCGGAAAGCTACATTTTGTGGATTTCAGCTAAAGAACACATTTCTCTAACAAAGAAAGAAGTAAAATAAACGATACAAGGAATGTGCAAGCTCTTTTCCGAGAGGAGACACCTGAGAAATGCGGTAATATATAGGACAAAATTAAGCCAACCTGTCCTATCGTGCACCTATACCTTTTGGTTAACTGGTCATTCCTTATTCTAACTGTGCATAGGCATTAATATTTAGAGTGGGACCGATTCTTAGTACGTAACTTTCAAAGATGACTTAGTGCACAAACCTACGGACGTCGTGAACCCGCTTATGTTAGAAGAAAGAGCGGACATCTGGTAGTACGTATATCAGAGAGTGAAATTCATGTTTGTGTATCACGAATCACCTAGTGTTAGCTATACCGCTGTTCGCTTTCACATCTCTCGCTACTGAGCAACACGCACTAAAGCGAAAGATAGCGAGACACTTCTTATATTCTTCATTAAGGTAGGAAATCAAAAAGCGAGATCTTCGTCTTTTTCAGCACCACAATTTTCTAATCACATTTCACATCTCCCGCTCTATGGGCGTTGGCTTCATTCCACTCACAGTTCAAAGTAAATCGCTAAGGTCGCGCACTCGGCCTCACAACTGCCAGGAAATAACAGCTCGCAACATCGCTTTCAAACTACCGCGAAAGCGTGCCTTCCTTTGGCGTACCGAAGATGAACTCCGGCGAAGAACTCTGCTACGAGTCTCCGTTGTTCCTCATCGCGCAGGGACGCTTCCCCTCCCATTGAACGCGCATTCCTGAGGGCAAAGTAGTGGTGCCCCTCTCTTCCCCCTCCGTCTTCTTTCCGGCTGCCGCCGCAAGAGCGCGCTGGAAGCGTATCGCACGCGCTCTCCCCACTGTATACATATGGGAGCCGGCCAATCTCCTCTGGTTCGGCTAACAAGACGGAGCCGGAAATGAGTCTGCCTCGCGCAGACCGAATCGCGCAATGGGCTCCGGACGCGGAGCCGGGAAACCGGCGATGCCCGCGGGCGCTCCGCAGCCGCTTTCACCCACAAAGGGACGCCTTCCCGGGCAAGAACCAGCCAGCCTGCCAGCTAGCGAGCGAGCTTTCGCGCGTTCTGTGCGCGCCCCGCCTTGTTACGCGAAAAATTTTTCCCGAGCGCGGCGGGCAAAATTAAACCGCGCTCGCCGCATGTTTTGCATACAACAAGGCCCGCGCACACTATTTTCCCCGCTCGAATTTAATTTTTCCTTTCCCCCATATATCCAGTTCCTTTCTTTTCGCGGTTCAGGTTGAGAGGATGATGGTGATGAAATTGTAACGACCGCGAGTAGAGGATTCCGGAGCACACTGCGGTGGAATGTGAAAAGAGACGGGGCTTTGAAAGGAGTATATCAAAAGAAAAGGCGCGGTGCGCGCCTTTAACGAGCCTTGTGCCTTTCCGGTCCCCCTTTGAGATTAAAAGCCAATTGGAACGCACAAAACGAAGAGGAGATGGAGAGGGGATAGAATGAAGGGGCTGTGGAAATGAAGCTTTAATGTACGTGCACCAGAACGGAGATCCGCGCAATTTTGTAATATGCGAGGGCTATGCTAGGCAGAGATGATTTTGTCTGCTGCTGAAAAACTGAAAAAAAAATCGAAAATATCCGCCAATGTGGAGAAATAAAGAAAATAGGGATGTCTCTGTTTTGAAAGATATGAAACCTTTTTTTGTTAATTCAACACCGCTTCTGTGCAGTATTCTACGATGTGAACTAGCATTCTTTATTAGGAAAGCGGGAAGCCGGCATTCGTGATTTTATCTGCATAGCGGCCAGCATTTCACTGAATCATCAGTGGAATTACCGCAGAGCACCATTTCGCAAATCAGAATAACAATGCGGAGACAGTGAGAGGAACGTGCGGATTTTGCTTCCTGATCATATTTCTCATTGTCTCTTAAAAGTAGGCGTATTACTCGCCGGTTTCAGCGTGCAACTTATTAAAAATTTCAGGCAGTGGTGACCGAACGATGCAAAAGAGACAATCGGAGAGAAGCCAGAATAAAAGGCAGCTTAGAAGAGCTGCAGCAGAGGCCTTCTAAACAACTCTCATTAATCTAATTTATGCTTTGAGACGTAATAACTAAGAACTAGGAGTAGTATGCTTTCCCGTAGTAAAAACGAAAGCCCAATGCGGACAGGAAGACACATCAGAAAAATAAAAGAAAGTTGGCGAACGCGACTTCAACGCGCACGAGTAAATTTGCACAGTAGCGATAGGACTTAAGCAGATATGTAATTGACCGGTAGATTTCCTTTTGTATAATCTCAGTCATCGACAAACACCGGTGCTCACGAACAGCGAATGAGCGATTATTATCTCAAGGTAACAGAAGCTAACATACGTTGCATACGATAATGCAGTATATTACGCTAATGTTTCATACAAGCTCGAAAGCAGGTATACGTGCATTTGTTCCAACCCGAATAAACAACCTCGAGAAAAGAAAGCATATAAGAAAAACAAGGCCCATTCTCTGGCATTTCCTTAGGGAGTTCTGAACACCTAGCATTTAAGTAATTTCCGCCATCTACTAGTGCAGCTGTATGACGGTCATTTATTTACTACGTAACACTAGAGGAGTACTATAACAGATTATCTGTCTTAGAAGCCCATGTTTTATATCGAGACTAATTTTCTTCTCGGTCGTCTACTCTTTTTCTTTGTTCTATGCTTTTCTTCTTCTAGGCTCACGAAAGTCGCCGGTTCGATCCCGGCCGCGGCGGACGAATTTTGGCGGAGGCCCGAACCTCTTTCTTCCTTTCATCTTTCACTCCCTCCTTTAACCCTTCCCTTACGGCGCGATTCAGGCGTCCGCCGTTAGGTGAGACAGATACTGCCCCATTTCCTTTCGCCAAAAACCAATTTTTCAAATTCTAGAGTGCCGTGTACTATGCTATTTCAGTGCACGTTAAATAACCCCAGGTGGTCGAAATTATTCCGGAGCCCTTCACTACGGCGTTCCTCATAGCCTGAGTCGCTTTGGGACGTTACAACCCCTACAAACCAAACCAAATCTTCTAGGATCAGCTTGACAAGACTAATTGTTCTCCCTTTCGTCTACATTCTATTCTTCTCCTTCCGGTCCCATTCAGACTGCACTGTAAATTTATCAGTGCTACACTCGGCGAAAAGGAAGGCGCTGAGAGAGTCCCATTCGGATAACACTGTAACATATTGTGGCCACACTCCACAAAAGAAAGGCCCTAAGGCTGCTCCATCCCGATAACACTGTTACATTTAGAGGCCACACTGGGCAAAAGAAAGGTGCTAAGGCTGCCCCAATAAATGCTCCGCATTCGAAACGAGAATCCCATAAGCAGGACTGAAACGAGCGGGAAACGAGGGCGTTACAGGCCTTTGCCGCTTCCTACGCAACGCGAAGAAAGCGGCGCGCTGCAACCCGTAGCCTTATAAAGGGGAGAGGCGAACGAATAAGCCATCTGCGCCGAACGAGGTGCGCTGCGAATCGAGTGATGGCGGCGGCCTTCCATTGCGTGATGGGATATCATAATGCCAGTCCCGCACATGCCCCGGGGCCCTCTCAGTGTCCATACGCCACGGCTGTTCCGATCCCCCAATTTGAGGGGAACGTGCCCTCGCAACAAGAGTCGGGGCCAGGCACTCCCATTCGCAACTTCCGCCGAGCTCTAAATCTGGCTCTCTCTCTCTCTCTCTGTGTGTGTGAGCCCTGCAACCGAAAAGTCGTAATGCCCGCTTGAGTCCAGAGCCCCCGACCTGCCTGCCCGGTCATTCCGGCCGGAGAGGAATCCGGCATCTCCTTAACGCACTCGTTCTTTCGAAAACGGACTCGATCGCACAGCCGTTTTCTTGGGACGATGAAGCATTTCTTTGGCATTTCTTCGGCGTTTCGCAAAGAGTGTCTCAGTGTGTGCGTGTTTCTCGCTGATGTAAAATGTAAGTACGTGTGAGCTAGAATCCGGGTGATGTCAGACTAGCAAACCGAATATTCGGAATGCGATTGTGAGGTGCGTAGCGTCGACTTCAGGGCACAGGGAGGCGAAATAGATTAACTTGAGTTTGCTGCTCCTGGTGGGGTTTGGCTAAACCGACATAGGTTTCGGAAAAGAATGTAAAATAAAATAAAATAGTTTACTCAGCAAAACACTATTCCAGAACCTTGTTTTCGCGTCGGACGGGAACGCCAGGCGCGCAGTTTATACCGCGAAAACAGCATGCTGCCGTTTTTGTTGCTGATGCTGCAGGAAGGCGACCCGGGAAACGCATGTCAGGAATTGTGTTTCCATGGTGAGCAACTGTGCGTATACAAGGGTAGTGAAAAAAATGTATCGTGTTTTTCACCGTGGTAGTGTCAGCTTAACCACCCCGGTATTAGTTTTTATTAGAAAATTTTGCTTTGTCGCTCTGTGTTTGGAACGACAACAATTTAGGATTAAGTTGATATAGGTATAGACAACTGATGAGCTGAGCACAGAAGCTGGAGTTTTTTTTTTTAGTTTGTTTCCATCAGCAAGTACAGGGCATATACAAGGTGTGGTGAGGGAGGCGGAAAAAAAGCTGCGTCAAAGCAACTTGACTGGCCCCGTCTCCCCGTAAAATATGGCGCAAAACACGCAGGTTATATATATATATATATATATATATATATATATATATATATATATATATATATATATATATATACCTATGAAAGGAGCTAATAGTCACCGAAACCAAGGTGCATAGGGGAATGTTTAATTTTTTTAATATGTAGGGCTGATCCATGGGATAACAATACTAAGATTAATCTCTCGCTTAAAGAAAATTACTTATAAAGCAGCAGAAAAAACAACCATGCCGTCAGTGGGATCCGAGCCCACGACCTCCGAATATCGCGTCCGGTGATCTACCAACTGAGCTACGGCAACGCCTGTCCAATCTGCTGGTCTCGTGGGTATTTATGTTTATATTGGATGTCACCGAACCTTGAGGGTGTTCACCAGCGCCAACTTATATATATATATATATATATATATATATATATATATATATATATATATATATATATATATATATATATATATATATATATATAAGGAAAGAATATTCAAGAGCAATAATTGCACATTAAAAATAATATACGCTTTCAGACAAATGGGAAACAATGAACAATACACTTGGAATGTATGTAGAGAGTAAAGAGAACCTATTTAGTTTTTATGTTATATTCTGAGACCACAGCCCCCCCCTCCCCCCCCCCCCCCCCCAAAAAAAAAAACATTAAACCCTGCATGTCCCTTAAACTTCTAATGTACACCGTTATATGAATTTTTTGCGTACAATGCGGTCTAAATATACAATTCCGACTTCGGTATTTGGGATCACTAGCAGAGTACCAAAAGCTCCCGACAAGCTGGTTCTGCCCTCAGTGTCGCCGTTGAACCTTCACTGTACCGCTATTGAGCTACGTGGATGCACAGCTGTCGAGCACTCCATCGTGTTCCAACTGAAGCACTGCTGGCCGCTGTCTGCTGAATATCATAGATCAGCAATGCCAACCACACGAGCTAAACAGTTCGATCGAAATGTGCCAGCGGAAAAGGAAAACGTAGGAACCACCAGTCTGAGTAATCCTCCCAAGCATGATCGATGGTGGGTGCTATCGATTGGCTTAGACCCGACAATGGAACCTTTTCTTTACACTTCCACGATTAGGCCTAGATATCAAAGCTACAACACAGCACTGAGCTAAGCACTTGTAGACCACCTCCTCCAAGAGTAGTATCCTCCTTCATGAGGACCTCTGTAGGTATTCTGAACATATCCTTCATCATATGGCATGCTTTCTTGAGGCAGGTAAGCCTTTAGCGGCTGCATCGACGCGTTTCTGTCCGTGAAAATCTTCTCATCGACTTTTGTGCACCGAAATCAACCCCAAGTGTTCTCATCGCAGTACGCATCCAGTAGTTAGCATCTATCAATCCAGTTTATTTAAAGTAACCTGCGCGTCTTTATTCTAAGTCTAATGTATTTAGGTGAAGCCACCTAGCTGCAGCAGATTTCAATATTTACTCCTTTTACCCGGCCTCAAAGCCGTATGGCTTCGCCCAGGTAAATGATAATTAGTAACACACTTTGTAATACTGTGTGGGGTATTTTCGTACTGAATAAAAATCGAGAAATCGGCGAAATATTTAAAAAAAATGGGATCATCTTCATTCCTGTGTTTCTGTGCGTCTCTGCAGCACTCTGAACAAGAATAAGCCTATATGGGACAGAGTAGATTGAGACCCTAGGCTGGGACTCTGCCGCATTACTAATTCGTAAAAAGGGGGTTAATTCTTCTAGCACACTCCCCTTTATAAAAGAGAGTACCAGTGTGCGGTTTTCTCATGCTGAAGAAAAACCTCGAAATAGGCGAAATATTAAAAAAAGGGGGATCATGCTCATTTTTGTGTTTCTGCGCATCTCTCCACGCACTGTGAACCTGTGAACTCCCTTTTATAAAAGAGAGTGTTTACAGAGTGCTCTCTCGCGTTGTGTTGACGCATGCTGGTCGGAAATCCTATTTCAAAGCAGAGATCTTCGCTATCCTACGCATTCTCACGAAGTGGTTCATTCCGCGGGAGTGTTCTGCAGCCTACCTCTCTCGTCAACTTTCAGCGTTTTTGTTTGCAAACCTCATTCAGGTGTTCACCCAGCGGCAATACGACGCTCTCCCAGCTCGGAACCGAAGCGCTCCTGCTCCCCCGCGGTGGGACCCTCCACAACCACGAGCCTCATCCGACATCGACCGGAAATTTCCGCGCCACTCGGAGTAAAATGTGCTCTGAGATGCGGCTGGACGAACCAAGCGTAAGACGAATCTGTATCGAAATCCGCAGCGCTGGTAGTGCAGGCATTGAGTCGCGGGCGGCGCTACACGTGGTCTGGTTGTGATGGGACCGGTGCGCCTGCTGAAGCCGGCGGCCACGGCTGTTGAAGTTGAAGTTGAAGTTTATTTCTCGCTCTTAGTGGTACAGGTATAACTGGGGGAGTGAGGACGCAGGGAAAAAAGCTGCTTGAATACAGCTTGAGAGACATACTACGCCTACATTGTTGAGATAACGTATTGCCTCTTGTTCACAAGACAGCTATGGATGAGGCAGTCGAAAAAAAACTAAAGTATCAACATGAATGAAATATTTAGCATCACCATCACAACCAAAAAGGTTATAAATACTCAAAACAAAACGATCACACCATCCAAGTGTGCAATATAAGCAGAATTCACTCGCGTTATAGTTTCTATAACTATAACTATAGTGATCTATTCACGCTAGCGCAGAGCTGGTTTGGAAGTCGTTTGACCCACCAAGCTGTGTTTAGGACTGAATGAACCAAGCTAGGTCTTCGGGACCTCGTTACTACGGGAGTCGGTGACGCGGAATAAAAATCGGTACTGCGCACAAAAAGACAACAAAGTTTGTGAAATGGCAGCCGAAAAACTGGACAGCTTTCAACAGCTGTTTCACGTGAAGAAATATGCTAACTATAGATAAAGGTTCTGAGACGGCGTAGTCTCTTAGATAAATAAATGTTTGCGATACAAAATTAGCAACCACAAATTGTTTACCGTATAGGTGGAGAGCGCGCACTTTTGCACCGCATGACGCACGGGTTATTATGGTCCACCATTTAGGCAGTATACGATAGTTACGGCCCAAGATGTGTAGACTTTAAGTATTTACGAACACAGAGTGTGGTTTAGCAGGAGATTTTATCTACATCAAATATAGTAAAAGCTGGAGTTGCGTATTATAGGACTTGCCCGGCAGAGCTATCGAGACCAATACGTACTTATCTGTGCACCAGTGTGTAATTCTGGCCAAACTATGTGTAACAGCTATTTTTCCTCGGTACCAATGAACGAAAAACTGGTTTAAAGTGTTTTTCCCAGTAACGTCATTCTTCCTGTAGATCTACTAGTTGCAGACTGCAAGGCTCCACACTGTAAATAAAAATAAGTCTACTTGGGAGTAACAAGGCAGCAAGCTGTTCTCTACTACGCTCCCTTTTAGGGGCAGGGTATGCCGTCCAAGTCCCGATCAATAAATATACGGAATGCTTACTCTTGGAAATGGAAGCATATTTCCGCCGAAAAGCGTATTAACTACGCGTTTCACAATGCAAGGTGGTTTTACAGCGATAGCTGTTAGGCACGCGTCTCTGGGTTGCTTGTCGCCGTCACCGTCGGCGTAACCTGTGAGTGCGTTAACGTCATGGTCACGTGACTTTATGTCACGTGACATTATGGCACGGGTGGCTCTGTTTGGAACAGCCGCCTGCCAGTGCAGGGATGCATACCTTGACCACCACACCAGTGCGCGCCAGGAATATGTCTCCAAAACCAAACGCATCAACAGCTAGCGCTGGACATCGTGTCACATAGTCGTAACCAACCTGTGAGTTTTTTTTTTTTAAACGACGCACGGGAGATCTTCAGATTAGCAAATAGAGGAGCTTGAAAACTCGGTTAAGATCGGTTAAACGGCTGGAACTTCGCATGTCTTTTAGAGGAAACCTGTTTCTGTTCTCAACCGTGGGTATTCTGTATATTCAGTGATGGAAATCTTCTCCTGGACTTGAGCAGCCTACCAGGCCCCTCAGATTGAGGGCGCCAGAAGACAGCTTACTCCCTTTTTACTCCCATATAGGGTTCTTCGTGTTTAGAGTGCACAGGCGCACGCAATCAACTTTCGCGGTGAGGGATTACGCGTGCATGGTATATCGCCGAAAGATGATCCGTTCCTGGCGGTAGCTAACTGCAGCGAATGAAATTTCTAGAGACACGTCCTTTTAAATTATCGAAGTTCGTGGGGTATGTGATCTGTGAGCGCATTTCATTTTATATAAGATATCGCTTCCATACAAAAGCAATGGACACCTTGATGACATCCGCTATTATATACCGACTTCGTACGTTGTGATGAATTCTGTCTAATCCCAATCATTTCCCGTGACCATGCACTGCCGAAAAAGCTTCTTTAAAACCTACTTTATAATAGCTTCTGCTCTTAATATAAACCAATTGCAACACGTTGAAAGAGAAGGTCGATAGCAGCAATATTGTCGCTGATTTCGCCCTTATTTGCCAATCATTTGTCCGCGATTAGACATACACGTGCGCATAACCTTGTTCATACACACGGATATACGTTTGCGCATTCCGAGCGCCCGTAGCAGAAGCTCAAAAAAAAACACATAAAAAAAAAGTTGCCCATTTGGTAACACATGCTCAGTTTCGAGACTTTGTAGGCTTGAGTCGCCTGTAATTTACTCGCGGCTGTGTCAGTGATATTGGACGCTAGCTTTACATCTCGTATACATATTCGTGCGATCCTTTGCAGTAATGGCTGCTAGTTTATCGCGCTGCTATCCTTAATCTCCCACTTCTCGCTGCTCGAGTACAAGGTAATTAGAAGGTGATTCGATGAGGTTGTTCCGATAAAGCTCACTGCTTTGAACTGACCTCCACGTTACCAATTTTTTATGGTTTTATAAGTGTCCTGTGTAATGTAAATTATTTAAAGAAGCTTAAAAACATCAGGGATTCCCACTTCTACTAGGGCCTCATAGGCTCATCAGCGGCTAGCAAAACCTGATCTGAAATTTTTTTTTCATGGTGTGTTTTTAACGGCAGAATGCATCGCAATTAAGCTTTGGGGAAGAGACGATTAAAACCCTAAAAAATTCGTGAATAAATAAAAACCCTTCTCCATCCATTAACCACGGTCTGGCCCTCGTCACAAAGAAGACACTCGTTTGTAATCGTCGATTAAAATCTACTTTGTGGTTCTTCATAGAGTATTTTCGATTTTTTTCATCTTTATTTTTGCATCAGGCTGGAAAAATATGCGCAAAAACAAAACAAGCCCATCTGGTAATGGCATCTCGCAGACGGCCGTAACATTAGAAGGTAGTAGTCGTAAACTTATTTACGGTCGGAAAAGGGGTTTTTTGGAACACCGCGTGAATGAATGAATGAATGAATGAATGAATGAATGAATGAATGAATGAATGAATGAATGAATGAATGAATGAATGAATGAATGAATGAATGAGCGAGCGAGCCAGCAAGCAAGCAAGCGGGTGATTGGCCGGCAAAATGAAGCCAGCACACAGGCAATCAAAATAGGTCAATTAGATTAGCGGTCATCATGTGATCCTTGTAATGACGCAAAACGCAGATTAATTACAAGTAAACCCGAGAAGGAAAGCGTATAAAGCCAAAATTAAATTGCACCCACCCAAAGTTAAAAAAAAAACCATGAATAATTTGGCCTAGCAGAAAGCGGGTAATATTTTTACTTCCTATGCATACAATTGCGTACTGTTCAGGGAAGCAATACATCTCTAAACGCTAGCTTCCTTCAAAGCAAGCTTGGTACAATTCTTCCGACCTATTGAGAAATATTTTCCGAACGTGCCCGAACCTACCGAGAGCATCTTGAACCGCGAGCGATATATGCTCTGAATCCTCAATGTTGTATGTGCACCTTACAAAGACACCGCAGTAATGGTGATCTGTGGCTTTTACGCGTGTCAGACCACGACTAGAGATAGCACTAGATAGTCGCTCTAGCCGTGGCGTGCGGACTTTTTGTTCGGTCTAGAAGAAACTGTAAAATCGGTAGCCGTCGCTGCCGTAATGGGAAGAATCGCCTTTCTTCTTCGCTTGCGCCTCTAATACTTCACAACTCCGAGCTTCGCTCGATAAGCAGTTGAACACGTCTGCGGAGCCGCCTCCGGTTATTTCAGAGTCATATGCCTGCCGCTCGTTGGCATTTATTCAGAAAATAAGGAACTGTTCAAAGGGGCATTTGCTGTAATGAAACGGCGGTAAAAAAATGTATACAGGGTGATAGTTTTAAACCTTTACAGTCTTTTATTTTGAAAATTGTGTGAGATACGTCAGTGCGGCTTTTTAAGCTAGATTGCACTGCAAAACGGACATTATATGCCTCAAATGAGTAAATATATTACACTATTAATTAACCTAAATTAACTAATAATTTTTTCCGTTCTCGAGATTAGAGGGGCAAGGATACATTGCGAAATTGACGGCCGGAAACAATGAAGGTGAGTCCTGTTTTTAACTTTTCTTAATCCGAGATGTGGTTCGAATTATCGAACGTCAAATATACGCATTTGAAAGCTTGTTCAGTTGGCTGTCTCATATTACCTCATTATAAAATGGCGTCGCTGCGCGAGGTATCGTCGCCGAAGTCGTTAACTTCTTCTCGATCATCAAATACACCAACTGGGGCTCTATTTGAAGGATAAGAAGCGCGAAACGCTATTTTATATTTTATAACTGTGCAATGAGGGAACACCAGCTTTACGACCTTGCAAATGCGTATTTTTTACGTTAGATATCTCTAAACACATTGCCGTTTAAGAACATTTAAAAACACCGCTCCCCTTCAATGTTGACGGCCATCAAATTCTTAATATTGTCACGTGCTGCGCATGGGCTCTGATGAATAAAGAAGACGTGCGGCGGCTGGAAGTAGAAGAGGAAGTAGAAGAGAAAGTCAAGTATTCTGCCGTCGGCGCACCAGGCTCCTCTCGACCTGCCTTGTAAATATTATTTGTAAATAGAACCTGTAACAGTGTGGTGGAGGTGCGGGGTAGATCACCACGGATCTCTCTCGCAACCGCTGCAGCCGAAGAATCGCCGGATTGCCACCGTTGCCCGTGCAAATGCCCAAGGAAGCCGACGCACGACCGATCGGCGCCGCAACGCCCGCTTGGCACCACTACCGTGAGCCGCGGACGTTTTCCGGGAAGGCTGGCGAAGACGTGGATGATTGGCTCACCAATTACAAGCGGGTGAGCCGATTTGGCCGATAAAAATCAAAAATAAAAAGTTTAATGGTAAATTTTATTTAATTAATCGTTTATTATTTATTCATATGAGGCACATAAAGTGCGCCTTGCTATAAAATCCAGCTGGACAGACACCACCGACGTATCTCTCACAGGTTTTAAAATAAAAATCTCTGAAGGTTAAAAAAAAATCACCCTAAGTATTGCGAAAAAAAAAACTAAACGCACTGCGTGGTCAGCTTAGCTGTTGCGCTAAAGAAAAATGAGCTTCACCAGCCAATGAGGCGAGAATTCAAGCAAAACGTTGCTTACAAGAGTACATCTGCTTTTAGGAAAAGAAAGGGATGAAAAATAACGCTCAAGCCGTCATTTTTTTTCACACTCCTGTTTCCCAAAGATTATTGGGTGCTCCTGTTACCAGCATGTCAGCGAACTATGACAATTTGTCGTGGTGCATATACAAGACGGAGTATATGAACTTAGACGCCGCAGAGAACATTGTGCGTTTTGTTCGTTCGTTCTACATGCTTGTACTAGCCTAACCTAACCAACCACTCCAGATGTTTCACCACCAGGCTCTCTTTTAAGGTACGTACTAAGCGAAGCCTTTGGAACAAATACCGCTCTAATCAGCGAAAAATAAGCAAAGAATAACGCAGCCTCCGACATGCTAAGCATATTTTTTTATTGACATACATAAAACGAGAAATTGGCGCATAATTATAGCGCCCGCTACTCATTTGTACATAAATGGATATTAAATGAAGAATCCATTCATTTTAGTAAAAACCCGCTATTAGTTCGGCGCTGTTACCTAAACTAAAAAAGACGACGATCAATCTTTAACCACTATTTGAGACATTCACCTAAAGGTTTTCCAACAGCTGACGAAGAGCCAGAAGACGGGCATAATGGTACAGTTGTTAGCTAGAATAACAAGAATGAAGTGTAGTTCTGTGGCCGCCATAGCATTTAAATACAAAACAGCTCTCAATAACCACCATAACTGTCTCTTAGGAGAAAATTCGTGCAAAAAATCAGCCACACACACAAAAACCATTATGTAGTCTGGAATAACCCAACTAGCGGGAAAATCCTAAGCATCTCTTTCCACGCTTTTAGGCATCACCCTCCCGATTCTCGCAGACGCAGTAAGCGCTCCATTTCCGCGACACATGTGAAAAGGCTCAATTTATCGTTGTGAAAAGCGTGGGAAGAGCTCTGTCGCATTGCGGGACTGACGTCCTCAGGGCAGACACTCCGCCAACGCACCGATCAGCTTCATTAGCCCTCTTCTTTACAAAATAACTCCCACGCACTCACTCTCTATCGAGCACTCCGAACGTTGCTGCAATCGACTGAGGACCCATTCTCCGTCCTCATCGTCACACGGTGCCCATGGAAGCGAGGCGAGCTTAATGCGTGTGGCAACAATGCCTTCAGGCAACGTTGAGAGAACTTCTGGGAACTGCACAAGCCCTTACATCACGCAAGACTTGACGGATATCGCTGAGGCTGCTATGCGTTCCGACCTGTCAGGAACAAGGAAAGGGTGTCGAAACGTCATTATACTTTATTTTACTTTATCTCGCGTTAAAGCGCGCATCCAACGACGCTTCGGCGCCGAGTGAGAATGCGCGTTTTGAGTTATCCATGACGAAACAGTTCAGAGAGAAACAGGTAACAGCGAGAGGGAGAAATTAAAACATGGGGGGGGGGGGGGGGGGGGGGGGCGCTCGACTGGATTGATGCTGAGAAAATGTGATAGCATTTTTCTTTAATTCGCCAATCTATTCCAATTCTGATTTCGTTGTCTGAGACAGATACTGCGCCATTTCCTTTCCCCGCAAAACCAATTATTATTATTATTATTGTCTGCTACTCGCCAATCTATCCTAGCTCTGATTTTATTCCAGTTCTAATTGAGATTCAATTTCTATTCTGGTTCTATTCTTATTCCCCTCCAATTTGTAATCGCTTCTGTTGCTCATTTTTTCTGTGTCGTTCTTAGTCACTTTTCATTTTTGTGGAATCACGCTTGGAACGGTCTCCCTCCTCTCCCATAAAAGAGGAGAGGGAAATCCGCCTAAACGCCACCCGCCTGGTGCCACACTTGGCGGGCGGAGGCTTCATGCCGACGTTGGAAACTTTCGTCTTAATGGCATTCCTAGTCCTATCGCATTAAAAAAAAATAAAAGAGGAGGGGTGCAGAAATCGGTCCAAGGACCACGCCTTTGTACGTTTCGTTTCCTTATAAAGAGGGACAACAGGGAAAGTTTAACGGTGAATATCATTAGGAATGGTTTAATTAAGTAGAGATGTAGCTCCAGTATGAATGGGAACACATAATGAGCATTCAATCATAGATAGCTCCACAAGCTCCAGCGAGAAGCCCATTATTTCCTGCGTTCTAAGTAGCGTTTATCTGGGCGTATAATAACCATAGGATGTTTAAAGGATTTATGCGAAAAAAACAACGCATTTATTTATTTTGTGAAAACTCCCTGTTCCCTTCCATGTGTCAGTTACCTGCACACGCACAACTAATGATATGAGTCCACTGGGAACGCATACCACATATTATAACACCTGCGCATTAGGTGTGCGTAGTAACGGAGCTTATCAGGAATATTTGCCGGTTATGCGTGTTATGCACGGCGCGTTTCCTTGTCTAAGGGAAGACTATACGGAGGCTTTAGAGCCTCCACTCTCGTCCAGTGACTTTTACCACGGTCTGTGGTCCGTGTTGCCGATACTGTGAAAAAGCCACAACTGCCAACCAGCCGGAAAGCGGATGCATTGCTGTACTGAAATGTAATCAATGATTCGTATTTCGACGTCATATGATGAGAGAATTTGAGAGAGCATGATTTATCGACGGCTAAACAAAAGCCTAGGACGCGACGCTTGCGATTCGTGCCAGAACAGGCCTCCGCAATGTCAGAACATCAATCCAGCACGCACCTTGCTGCCTGGTAAGCGTCGAGATGAACCACACCGCCGCTAACGCAGGATATCTATCACGCCAGCGCGCCCGAACGCCAGAAACACTCGTGCCACCGTTAGGGCGGGAAACGCCACGCAGCCTACATGCATCGCCGCCCTTGAATTCAACGGGGCCGTGGCGTCTGTCCGCAAAAAGTGGTCTGAACTCTGTCGATGGAGCGGTAGCCCGGCGCGTGCGCTCATTTTTCTCCGCGGTCTGCAAGACACGCTGAGCATTCTACGAAGTTGAGCGTATGCGTCATATCTTTCTTTCTTTCTTTTTTAACGACCACCACCTCTTCTTCACCGCACGCTGCGCCTCGAGAAGAAATGTTCGCCCATTTTCAGAGCGAAAGTTGGTGCTTTTTTAAAGAGGGCAATCTCGAGCGAAATTACCGAGCTGATCCGCGGACACTTTATTATTTCATTGGCCCTCGTACCCTTGCCCCTCCCACTTTTGGCCTGAAAGCACTTGTTTCTTCTTCGGCGCGCACTCATGAAGATGGAGGTTCATGAAAAAAGAAAAAGAAGGAATGGGTGGGCGTAAAACACGTCGAGAGAGTTTATATTGTTTCCACTCTCCACACGGCTGGCCATTTATCAAACGCCACTTTGGCTGCTGGCATAATCAATGCCGCACTATATATGTGCCCCCAGTTTGGCCTCGCTTTATCGGGGAGTGGACCTTGAAGAAAGTTTGAAAACAGAAGGCCGCCGGCACTGCCCCGAGAAAAACCAGTCATATTTATAAGGAAGCCGGTTCGCCGCTATATAGTTCAGCGGCCGACGCCTCCTGTCACGCATGACTGCATTTCACGCACCTAAAGGAGCTCGCTGCAATGGAATGAAATCAACATAAGAAACAGCCGCGTAGCAAATTTTTCGCCTACTCTAAGCGCATTTGCGGAAAATTTCCGGGGGTATGAAGAGACCGTCTGGTGCAGCACAGTGTTCATTGGGGACCAGTGGGAAAGGTCATTGTCTTGGAGTGTATGTAAACTGATGATGAGAATGATCATCATCATGTTATACGCTTGTCGACCGGCTGTAGTGAGGCTAGCCGGTGCGAAATAATGTTACAAAGAACGGCGCAGAGGTACAAGAGAGAATACACAATGAATTTTTAGAACGAAAAGCTCTTCTCCTCCCTTGCTGAGCCTGAAGGTCATCTGGGTCTTAGATTTGACCTCTAACGAAAGGCGCACCGCATGTGCAAAATCGCGAGCGGTAGGTGCCTTCGTCACCACAACTGCGCGCTTGGCAGTCACGTCCGCCGCGGCGCTGGCTGCTGCTCTGCCATTCCTCCTCGCCAGTCATGGCATGTGATGTGTCACGTGATTCGATCTTGCGCTTGGCACTCACGCCCGCCCCTGCACCAACCGTCGCTCTGGACGCTCGGTCTTGCGCTTGTGGCAGGTGATGCATCACGTGATTTGCTCTCGCTGAAGTCTTGAAACAATAAAGATGAACCAAAGCTAA
This sequence comes from Amblyomma americanum, assembly GCF_052857255.1. Lineage (NCBI taxonomy): Eukaryota > Metazoa > Arthropoda > Arachnida > Ixodida > Ixodidae > Amblyomma > Amblyomma americanum. Next base: position 19,149,212 of record NC_135498.1, on the reverse strand, counting down.
ACCGTGGCTAACCATGCTTAACAGAGCTTTCGCTCTGTTTGTCCTGGCTGAGCTGAGTTGAGCCACAGAAACTTTTTTTCCCGTCGGCCTCCTCGCACATTCCGACCAGACCATGTGCTTTTCCTAGCTCTTGACATGACCATAAGGGCCTCCAGATTGCAATTAAATGGAATCAATCAAAGGTCAACACACCATTCATCAGAGCGCGCTTTTCTATGGAAACGCAAATCTAATAACCGGTATTGTCTGTCACTTTAGCACCCTTCTTAAAATTCAAAATGTACCACGGAAAGCTCTGTGTCCAAAAAAAAAAAGTCGAAGAATTCGGCATCTGCTTCATAGTGCGCTGTTCAAGAAGATTCGGAATCATTGCTTTGATCGTGAGAGAGTTCGCCGACGGTTTTCCTTCACCATTAAGCATGCAAGGTTTCCAGTTAGAGCCACGCATACAACGCTCCGTCTTGTCATGGACTGGCGTCTGGGTCTAATTTCAAGCCGACGTACCCAGACGCCCAGCGAATACTTTTGCGAAACTTGTCTCGCCCATCAGTAATAAAAGCGTAATAAACTGGGCTGCCAAACCCGTTCCTTCTTGTTTCAGAAACACGGGGCTCTGCTCCAGTCTGGCGGCGCTCTTCGTGATCATGCCCCATTTCTTAATCCCCTAAACGTCTTGTATCACCGTCGTATCGCTGTCATGAAACCAGAATTCATGACTGTCAGATCCTCTGGTAGACGAACAGTGACGTTACGAAGCTTGGTTAGTCGAGCATTTAGATCTGTCCTTCGATGCAACTGCACTTCAGCACTGTAAAAAAAGACAGACCGATGGAAGGTAAGAGGCTTACGCCTCGAAATGTCAAGGTAAGTTCTCGCGAGGTACGTCGTGCTCTCTTTAGACCTCTTCTTCCACCGCCGTCTCCTCCGTGCTGCAGCAGTTAGTGCACGACACCCGGCTGACACTGAGATAAGATCAATATCACGCAATGCGCCCGATTTAGCGCGTCTGTGCTCGCTGCCTTTTGGGTGAACTTTTCCGTTTGTCTAAAATCTGTCGCTCGTATAGCTCTTCAGCCGAGCTCGGCAAATCTAGTTCCACGAGCCGTTCTTGCTTCGGTCGAGGACTGCGCGCTGGGTTCCCATGCTACGATTTTTTTTTTGCACTCTCCAGGAGTCTGACACTTTACAAAACTCTGATGCCTCTTGTTTCTTCCAACCTCCTTGATACGCGCGCGTCTCCAGTTCTATAATGAAGTCAGGGGCTGAATAGCGAAAAGTACGCCGTCCTCCGTTGAAGCCAAGGAAAAGACATAAACAGTAATGTCGGGGCTGGCAACATCCGCACACGCCGCGTTACAGAGCTACTGCATGCTGCCATCTTCCAGCATCGATTTGGCAGGCAGTGTACACAAAGGCACTCGGAAGTTCTCTTCCTCTCAGGACTAACATTTCGCTTGTCATCAGTAAAGTACGTGAGAGAAGAGGTTTAGTGTGTCGACACTTAAGCGCAGTATATTCCTTTGAAAGCGTTAATGAGACAGCAATAGAGTTCACATCATGCGATTTACAAGTGGTTCTTTTTGGTGGGAAAAATTTGTGTGCAAGGCGTGCAACGTTCTCACATCACGCGATATCGCCTGCTGGGTTAGTCGCAAAAGTCGCTGATTGGTCGAGAGGGCAATGGCGTCTCCGGGTAACGTGCCCTTGTGACGTCATCACAACCTGTCCGCCCACCTGATTATGATCAACCTGCCCACCGTGGTACTTCACGTCATGCGTTAGCACAAAAGTCGCTGATTGGTCGAGAGGGCGATGGCGTCACAAGGTCACTTGACCATGGCACAAAAATTCAAAACTGAAAAAAAAACAAGGGGGAGTTCGGAACAAGGAAAGGGCGAGAAAAGCAGATTGGAACAGGTTCTTTCTCGGACTGACCCAGTGCATGAATATGTGTGTGTAAAAAAAATACGATGACAACACAGTGTATATGGTGAAAGAAGTGACACAGATACCTAAATGTGTAAGAGCAACGTTGCTCCTAATGATGTCACGTTGGACTCTTAGGGTGACTTAATCGTCCCTATATATTTTTTTGTTTTGGCGAATAAAAGGCAGCTTGTATATGTTTACAGGTATAGTGAAATTTCGTTTATGTAAAGTTCCGGTTTCTTGGAAATGACTCTTCAAGTACAGGTTACTGATTCCAGACAGCACTCATAAGTTGACAAAAGAAGAAAAAACGACAACAATCACCCAGAATCAAACCACGAAACGGATGGAGAAAACGGGAAAAGAATCCCAGAAAAGAGAATGAAAGATGCAAGCGCCGCTTGACCTCGCGCCCCCAAAAGGAACACTCCGACAACCAAGCTCACAACGTTTCAAAATACCTCGGTTACCGCGAAGCAAGCTCTGATTTACTTATCAATGTCTGAGACTCGATCCTTCTGCCCTGCCCCCATTTGCAAGCCTGCACGCTGCACACATTCCCGAGTAGCGGCGAAGCAGTTTTGTATTGCGTCCAGAATGACCACTGCTCGTCGCCCACAACCGTTGCACAACAGCCTTTCCTGTAGAAGCAATTGGCGGCAGCAGGAGTCGCGGAGGGAAAAGACCGAGGAAAGAATGCAGCGGACGCCAGTGGTTCAAACCCTTCTCTCCGACCACGTGTACTGCACTGGCGGCGCTCGTCCTGCGAGCCCTCCTGCGACTTAGGAGGCACGGCGAGGCACACTTGTCCATTATTGATCAGCGGCTCTCTCCTCGTGGCCGGCAGCATGGCGAGAGGCAGATGCAGCACGTGTGGCCGGAGACTGATGGCTTGGGGCTCTGCCTTCCTCCCTTCAACCCGGCTCCGGCAGCTGCAGTTCAGGGGAAGCACCGCTCCTGCACGGTACGCACACTCGGCTGCGCAGCGAATGGAGGAGGTTCGTTCGTCTCCGTGCGAGGAGCCGTTTTCCCTCGAGTGCTGGCAGAAAATCACGATTCATGGCCGATTGCCGCGCCCGTCCGGCCGACTCCCCGCATTCGGAGGAGCGCCTACGACTTCTACAGCGCTGGTCGCGAGACCTGTGAACAGCCGGGCGCTGGACCGCGGGCAGCGGAGCGCTTGTGAACTTTACTGAGTGGATAGTAGAACGAAGACTGATTGAATGAACTTGAGAATGACTACATGGGCTAACTAAAAGTCTCACGGGGTGAGAAAAGCGATAGGCGAAAGCAGCGCGGAGAAACAGTGTTCTGAGATATTTTTGCACAGATTTGGCCCCAGTACCTGCTTGCCACAGGATGTTGCTGTCAACTAATGGTTAGCTGCTTATTTTTTCAGTTAATGCCTTGCATAGTTTAAACTTAATTTTGCCCCCCTCCTGCTTTCTGTTCTGGCATGGGCAGCGATCTCGAGGAAGAACGGGGTTTCGATAAGTTTCTCACTATTGAATGAATGAATGAATGAATGAATGAATGAATGAATGAATGAATGAATGAATGAATGAATGAATGAATGAATGAATGAATGAAGTTCCGACGCGTCGCTTGGTTGTTCAGTACGGTACTTAATAGATCATGGTATTAAATAGGGAAATCTGTTATAATAAGTGTTTTCAATTGGAAGGCAGAGAAAACATGCGAAACATTACGGGAAGAAGCGACACACACACACACACACACACCGCCAGGTAAATGTGGAGAGGAGAAGAGTGCTCCCTGTCCAGTTACTGAACGACGGCGTACGCTTCCAAGCAGTCAGACGTACTATACAACGACAAATTTTTAATAACTTTCTCAAATTTTCAGTTTTTCTTATTTGCTGTACGAATAGGCAAGCAAGGATGATGACCTGCAAACACGACCGTGACGTCTGCATATGGCGACACGTGCTGAGAATACCGGCAGCGGCAGCGGGAGGAGCAGCGGAATTCTTACTGCCGCCCCCCCTCCCCCTCCCCCACCAAATAAAAATAAAAGCCAAGCCGAGAAAGCAGCTGGAGTTCTGCGGCACACATTTGTGGTGCAAACTTCCTTCGCTTTCGAGCTGAAATCACTCCGCGTATTGCGGAAGACGCGAGCGCAAAGAGTACACGAAATTCATGGCAGCTCAGTTTCGTCGCACACACAGCGGCACACTGTCAAATCTAGAGCTTCTCATGAAGACTGAAGTGCCATTAAAAAAAAATACGCAGCGACGGCGGCGCGCGCAATTTTTTCCCGCTTTTTCTTTCTTTATTTCCTTCTTCCAACGTGTATATAAGCCGCAAGCAAATAACTCGAAGACATCTTCGCGCAAGTATGAAACGTAAACGCCATTTTTTCGCGGCGGCGGCCCCGCTCCGAAAGCGCGCGTCGAGGCGGTGCGCATTTGCATATAATCTCTGCCGGGCCATGCAACGGCGTCGCAAAGATGCCGCGGGTGGTTTTTTTAGCAACAGCAGGCGTCGTGGCAGTCTCAATCTCGCATCCGGAGAAAGAACAGCGTTCATGCGGGGCTCCCAACGCGTTCCGCCGCCTCCGCGCTTGTCATATCGGGTCTGTTGAATGTCCACCCGGACACGGACTTCCTAAGGCGGATCGAACTCTCTTTCTGTCCTCATCAGTTCGGCTGGGCGCTCTTCCTACCCGGGAAATCGCTGCGCGCGACACCTACCGTCGCTTTCATTCTGTCGTTGTAATAAAAAATAAAGAAAGGAAGAAGCGGGGAGGGGGTGAGGTTCTTTCCTTGGCGTGGTGCGGTGACTGCGGGTCAGAGGGACGCCCCGATAAGGAGAGTGAAAGCAGCTCGCCCAGGCGTCGGGCTTCCTCTGCCCGCTGCGTTGCTCGAATTCCTTGCGCTTCGGCTGGACGGCGGTCATCGGCAATACAGGAACAACAGAGGAGCGAAAGAAAGAAAAGAAACGATTAAAGAAAAGACCCCGGACGCTTTTAAGGCGCCGCGAACGAAGACGGGAAGCTGCGGAAGCAACTAAACAAACAAACAAACAAACAAACAAACAAACAAGAGTTCTGCGTTTGAAGAGAAACGGCTAGCCGTCGTATTACGCGCCGACGAAACACAGGGGCAGTGAATTTCATTTCAGCGCTGCCGAAGGCTTCCGGAGCTCCTTTTTCTTCCTCCTCCTTCTCTCAGCTCGATGCGCGCGCGCGCTCGGAAAATTGTCTCGACTGGGCGGGTTCTACCCCCTCCTTGAGTCGACGGGGAACATGCCAGCCGGAAAAGAAAGAGGCTGGAAGAGTCCGTATGTGTTTGCGAAAAAGCTGACGGGGTTACCGTACGTACCGCCATTCCGGAGCTTTCTCCTCTCTTCGTTCCCTCAACATCTCTCGTTCTTCCCTTCTCTCCCTCTTGCGTTTACTTCTTTCCCGCCCAGAATCCCCTTGTGCGCGCAGCGTACCGAGAGGCTCAGGCGACTCGCCGCGCCGCGGTGCTACGTTATTCCAGCGCGGGCCCAGCGCTGCCGAGAAATCCGCGACCTCGGAAAATGAAACCCGCGGCGTGACCTCCTCACCCTCTTCCCGCAGCTCGCCGCCGCGCTGTGCAGGCTTGTCCGCGTTCCTTCGACGATCGATCCATCGGTCCAGCACGTGGCACTCGTACGGCCCCTTCAAAACCCTCTCCCTTTCTTTTTTCTTTTCCTTCTCTTCTTCCATCCCCATCCATACCTCTCAACTTTCCTTAAGGGCCGCCTTAATTTCGGCCATGTCGCTTCTATTATGACGTGCCTTGACGAATGCGTATATACCTTCCAAGGAGGAAGCCCGATACATACGCTTCATTAAAATTTCAGGACTAAAATAAGAGAACTTCATCAAAGAAACATAACAGGCCACTCTCTCTATAAGGTCGTTTTATTAAGCTCAACGCTTTAAAACTTGTTCGTTACGTAGCGTAACTGTGGCGATTATTTTCTCCTGAGACCTCGTTGGGCGAGAGCCTATACGCCTATCTCTCGGGCCGCACTAGCACAGGGGGTCCTCCAAGTCAGTGGGCAGGAAAGCCGTCTTCTCGCATGCATAATTAAATCATGATGGAAAAAAGATAGAGTTCTTAGAGAGGCTGGTCGCTCCGGTCGCCTGAGGTGGGAGCCACCCACCGGGGCTTAATCTCGGGCGGCGTGGCCGGGTGACTGAGTACAGTGGACGACCGCCGCGCCGACGCGCGGCCGGACGTGCTCGCCGAGCGTTTGTGGACCCAATGGGAGCACTCGAAGAAAAACAGGAGCTCCGCTATGCGTTGCGGTATTAATTTTTAACGAACGCGGTGCGCTGACGTTGAGTAAGAGCACGGTAGTCAAGTCCTAGTAGAGAAAATCTCGACGCTTCAAATTAATAAGGCCGTTTCCTTCACTGAGCGTTCTTTTGTGTCAGTCGTGAACTGGTGCGCCACAGGTGGTTGAGTTCCACTCGCTATATTTGGATTTGGATACAACTCAAGGAAGAAGCGGCGAATGCCCCTCAAAGGACGCTCTCCAGCCAATAGTGTCGATCAATTTTCATGACGACCTGGTTAATTCCCTCGCACCTGCTAGCCTGACATCTCAGGTGGATTGCAGGTGCAAGTGAATTCGTCATCATCATCATGATCAACCTGATTACGCCCATTTCAGGACAAAGGCCTCTCCCATATCTCCCCAATTTACCATGTCCTGTGCCGTCTGCGGACACTCTATCCCCGCAACCTTCTTAATCTCATCCTCCCACCTAACTTTCTGCCGCCCCCTGCTACACTTGCCCTCGCTTGGAATCCAGTCCGTTACCCTTGACGACATACCCTACCAAAGTCCGTTTTTTCTCATTGATTTCGACTATAATGTCATTAAACGGCGTTGCTCTCTCACCTACTCTGCCCAATTCCTGTGCCTTAACGTTACACCTATCATTTTCTATTCCATAGCTCGCTGCGTTGTACTTAGAGGGGCTCTGAAACACCTTCCGAGGAGAGCACATCAACTCGCTTAATCACTGCATTGTGTTTTCATGAAAACATGAGCCAAAATAATACATTTCTACACGCAGTAGAGCATCCAAAATCATGCGCGAAAGTTGACGAGCCCTTCCCGGCGACTTTTTCATGCTCGCATCCTCCTCCGCCGCTGGCACCTGCGTATACAAGTTAATAGATGGCTATTGGTTAGATTCTTTCAGACATCGGGCAGCTACCATGGCTGCGGCCAATAAGCCGCGTAGCTCCAGCGGGTCAGGAAGCTCCGCCCCGGAGTTGGGCCCGGCGGAGGAGCACCGACCTTCCAGCGTGCAAAATCTGACGAGAGGAGAGGGAAAGGTGCGAAAACGCGGAAATTCAAATTTTGACTACAGATAACTCAGCTTCTACAAAACGCATTAAAAAAATTCTTGCTGGAAAATATTTGTGAAGCGGAGTGCTTTAACATCCCAGCCATACTGCAACTTTATTAGAACCCCTTTCAGAGCCTCTTTTACTTAAGTTGAACCCTTTTCGTTAGCCTTCACTTTTCTGTCCCATAGGTGAATACCGGTAAGATACAGCTGTTATATACATTTTTCCTTGGGGTTTTTTGGTAAACTGTCATTCATAATGTGACACAAACTGCGAACTTCGCTCCGACTCGTTCTTTTTCTTATAGTTATTTCACTCTCGTGATCCGGATCTGCGGTCACTACCTTGCCTAAGTAGACGTATTCGCTTGCCGCTTCCAGCACCTCGCTACCAATCGTAAACTGCTGTATGCTTACGTGGCCATTGACATTACTTTATTCTCTGCATACTAATTTTTCCACGTGTCGATCTGCTTTGCCTGTCTAGGTCTTTGACCATGCTTTGCAATTCATTCATTCAGTTACTGAACAAGGTATTGTCATCGGCGAATCGCAGATTATACTAAGGTATTTCCCACTATATTTTGTCCCTAACTCGTCTCAATTCAGGTCTCCAAATACCTCCCGTAAGCAGGTAGACCGTGTCTCGCTGTCTGACATCTTTCCTTACTGGAATTTTATTGCCTACTTTATGGAGGGCTATAGTGGCTGTATAGCTGTTATAGATTATTTTCAGTATCTTCTGCATAAGGCTTATCTACACCCCGATTCCGCAATGCCTGCATGAGTGCAGCCATTTGACTCCTTCGAAACGTGAGCAGTCATACAAGTGGATTAACCGATAGATACATCATGACCATCGGTCGACGCCATCGGCTGGAGGGCCTCCTTTGAGGAGCATTTGACGCTTCGTTTCGGAGTTGTACCCGACTACATCCAACATTTGTATATTGTGAAGCGTCCAGTAGGATGACAATGCTTAATTCAAAGCAGTTAAAAAGAATCCTGATAGCACCGACTAATATGCAAGCAGCACTGGCCTTACTTCAACTAAACGGTCCTAGCCTTAAGGGGAAGTAGCCAAAAATATAGCAGTATGTGTGTGAGTAGACATCATAAGATAATGAGTAATTTACACCAGAGTGAACAATGTAACCCTAGTCCTCTACCTTCTGGTTACATACTCCGAGCATAATGAGGACAGCCAGGAAGGCAACTCATAGTGCAACAAACCTGTAGCTCGTATGAAAATGGAACGGGAAGCTATTAACCATGCATAATTCGGCGAATGGGTGAGCTCAGTGTGATCACTGTAGTTCAAGACTAGCCCGCCATTCCCACCAACTGTGACACGGAATGGTTGGTGGAAAAATTCAGTTAGCAGGTGATGCGCACCAGAGAGATGAGGACAGACAGGCTTTCCCTCATGTGACTCAAGAGACTTCTCTCGACGGTCTAGCACTCAACGGAAGTCAAGATGTGAACTGACTAGTCGTGAGATGTTTACGAAGTTTAATACAACAAGGAAAGTGAGTGAAAAACTAGTAATAACTAGAAAGAGGCAGACAACGCTGAAGCCCTGTTCTGGCTTGTTGAATCGGTCGGCCTTGTTCTAAAAGGTGGCCATCGTTGTTTTTTTTTCATTACTTCATTTCAGAAAAGAGAAGATGTTTCGGCAAGTCACGTCCAACAAGCTGCCTGTTATGAGCAGTACCAAGATACGCGACTTCGGCAACAAGCGAGCGAAGTAAATCACACAAACTAAAAAACAAAATAATCGCCAACTCGTAATATCCACTATGGCGCAGGCCCGTGGCCATGAAGAAGCTTTCTATAGTGGCTGGATCTTGACCAGTGGCGGATGTTTTATACCGGCGAATGGGGCAATTATCCGCTGGCTTTAACTGAACTACCATTAACTAGACACTAACTAGGCAGACTGAGAGATTCGCTACTTTTGTGACTTCCGCGGGGTCGCGGAAGTGCTGACGAGGAAGCGAACCAGGGATGTACGCTTCTTAAAAAAAATGCTTTTACTTCCTGTCCCAAGGCCGCAAGGCCGGAAGTACACAACAAGGAAGTGCAGGTTTCGATTTCGAAATAATCTTGCTCGCAGCTGCCTTTTCCTAATAGAAATCTTTTTAATAAAAAAGAAGACCTTGAGTGTTTCATTCCAGCCGTATCCGGGCTTTGCTCTTCTCGACAGAGCTTCTCAATAATTCAAAGAAGGCATCGAAGCAAAGCTTTCAAAAACACACTAACTTCTTGTCCTGCATCATGGAGACGGTAACAAAGAAGCTGCTGGTGCCAGCACATCAAACTCGCAAAAGAGAATACTTGCTCGATTGAGGTCAGTGAGCGGGGAGTCAAATGAACGCTATTCGGAATTCGGAGTGACTGTCCGTGCCACCTCAGTTATTTCTGGTGTACCGTATTAACGCGGACTTAGGCGTCTATGATAATTACCACAGAATCTCTAATCGCCGCGCACCAGTTACAATGGGTTCGATGAGCTTAGAAAATATTGGTTAATACGCTATCTGATAAGTTTGAGACTCCTGCAGTTCAAAATTCATCTTCGATGAAAATAAGAAAATTACCAGTGTTTACCAATTAATTGATTAAAAACAGAACGAAAAAGATACCATAGATATAAGTTAAATACACAGAAGTAGGTCTCCGGGTCTGGATAGGAAAATTTTTTCAAGTAAATAGGTTAATGAACTTAAGAAATCTGCTCTTAATTAACTTTAATTACCAAGAAACTTAAGAATTTATTTGGCTTTAATTCTTAACCGTGGCACCATGGCCGCATCTGCACTTGTTTCGAGTATGGAAGGGCACGGATTTCTGCCTTAACCTTTGCCGCCCCACCTCTTACATATCCTCAACTTCCTGATGACAAAATAATAAAAGTGCTTGAATGCAGAGAGAAGGTTATACTTGAAGAATAACTTGGCTTACTTATTTTTTTACATTTATGCATGGGTTATTCCTGGGCAGTCTCTTTTGCTTACAACAAGTTTGCTGACTCCGTTGAGTCGTTACGAAAGCAGCTCAACACACATTCAGGCCGCGCACTGTAAAGCAAAGGGGCAGTCACTCGTTCAGCAACTCAAAGTTTAATGAGCGAGCACGACAAAAACCGTACAAATGCATACAGTGACCGCTTGAACACGCATTCGAGGCAAGCGAAGTGCAAGCAAATGTGCGGATGTTAATTTACCAGGAAACAACGACGACTTAAAACATCATTGCTAAACTTTCTTTACTCCTTATTTGTGTTGCACGTTAAGGAAAAGAAGCGAGAAACAAGCACGAGGACTGCAAAAGGAGAGGAACAAACAACAAACGCAGAAATAGCGCGGTTTGGACGCTTGCATATATACAGCCACACCGTGCAAATATCGCCGATAAAATATGCAGGCAGCCAGCATTGCAAAGCGAACCTTCTCCACTGGGCCCAATTTACGCGCCATGTAGTAGAGGTCCCACTCTGGTCTTTCGCGCGGGAATTTACGTCTTATCGAATAAGACGTTTAAGGTGGGACCCAAAGAGGGCAGAGACCTGTAATTTAATAGTCCTTGCAGCTGTATAAGGGTATAAGCAATGACGTCAAGTAAAGTTTTGTGTTCGAGCGAGTGCGCTAGAAAGGTTTATCTCCTACGTACTCTTTCCCACACCATCTCTATGTTCCCCTTCCCCCCCCCCCTTTTTTTTTTTTCGAACATAGATTGCTGGAAGCCCTCGCAAAAACAGCACCTATGGTGTTTCCTCCTCTCCACTCTCGCCAAAGACCTACAATGCACCGCTGACCTAACCAGGAACTTTCGACCACCGGATTCTGAGACTGGACTTTTACGGTCTTAGTCATGACTATATATTTTTTTTTCCTGCTGCATGGCACAAACACTGGTTTCACCCAAACGATCGCGCCTTGCTTGTAAACTAGCGATGCACCTTCTCCGAGAACGAGCATAACAAATGAACGCATCGAAAAAGTGAAACGACTCCCTGTGTGGTCTGTCTACGCGAACCACTTGCAAATAATGGGCAGTTCATGTGAGATAAAAAGGTCCTTGGTAAGGGCTGTAAAAACGCCCATCATATTCTTGCTCATCCCGGCAACTCGACAGGCTTTTCTTCTTTCTTCTCGGCACACCTTGTTTTTTTTTCTTGACCATTTTTTTTCTGTGCGTTCAAGGCTGTTTTGCAGTGCGGCTTGCAACACCTTCGCACGCAGGTCACACATATAAGCGGGTGTTACCTGCGAGAAAGGTTAAGGGAATAATCCCCGATAGTACAACGCACGAGGCATTCGTGGTTTTGTTACGCTGGAACGCGAGTCGCGAAAACAACCAGCCGGAAAGAAAAAAAAAGAAAGAGATAGGCAACAAGACCGTTGCGGGAAACTAAGCTGCTTAGGCTTAATAATGGTAGAAATCCCCTTTTTGATTTTACTCTTCGTTCCGTGAGAACTAGCGTCCACTGCATACAAATAGCGTCGTTAAAATCACGTCTTTGTCCGTCCCTTCGTCGGCCCCTGCGAGGATTAAGTCTTAATAGGCTCCTTGCCTCCGCCTTTATCAGCTCGAAGAAGAGAAGTGAGACTGGAAAGGCGCACAAGTACGAGGATAGTAAAGAACCGAAGGTGCTAGTCTCCTCGGAGAACTTTTCGGACAGAAAAATGCTCTAATTAAGCTAATTGTTTTAACTCGTGTTTGCTATATAAGAATAGTTGCGTGCATCCCAGCAATCGAGTGGTCATGCGTGTGTGTCAGCGCGCCACACGACATCCTGAGTGTGGTTGAACTGAAGGGTGCCAGCGAAAGCGCATGTAATTAATCTGGAAAGGCCGCTTGGTGCGAATCTGGTCTCTTCACGACATCACTGAGCATTCATTGCTGTTAGTGTTAAGTCTCATGATATGAGCTGGCCGTTCTCCTCCAAGCACGTCATGTTTCCATGTTTCAACTGCGGTTTCATAAAGGATTAAAGACGCCGTTTCAAGAGCTAAGAACTGGATGAAGAGGATGCCCGCCGCGGTGGTTCAGTGGTTAGAGCGCTCGGCTACTGATCCGGAGTTCCCGGGTTCGAACCCAACCGCGGCAGCTGCGTCTTTATGGAGAAAAAACGCTAAGGCGCCCGTGTGCTGTGCGTTGTCAGTGCCCGTTAAAGTTGGTCGAAATTATTCCGGAGCCCTCCACTACGGCACCTTTTTCTTGCTTTCTTCTTTCACTCTCTCCTTTATCCCTTCCCTCACGGCGCGGCTCAGGTGTCCAACGATATATGAGACAGATACTGCGCCATTTCTTTTCCCCAAAAACCAATTATTATTAATTTTATGAAGAGTAAAGCACGCAAAAAGCAGTTTTATGCAAGAACCATTCTTGTTTTTGTTGTTTTTTTTCTACAGGAGAAAACGCAGATGCTCTGACAACAGAAGATTAAATATAAGCACAATATAACCGTATCATCTATAGAAATCGAAGCAGCATGTTTTCCCCTCACTGTGCCAACTTGTCACTAGACATATGCTGTTCATCTTCCTAGCGCGAACAATATCCTGAATTAACATTTAATATTTATGGGTGCACGGTAGTTGCCGTAAATACATTCAAAACTTGGGACTGCATACTCCCTCCTAGTCGCTTTTCACTGTATGTTCAATACTGAAAATTGCCATTTATTTATTAATTTAAAACAGGATGCATTATCGCCGTTCACCTCATCATAATCCCGAGCAAAGATACTTTTCACAATCAAGAGCGCTAGCACACAGAGCAGTGAAAAGTAAAAAGTAGCTAGCATTATTCTGCACAAGCTGCAGATGTCACCAGCCTCTTTACTCGAACGTTAATAATGTATCCCGCCGTTTTCAATCATCCGGATATTTCTAGGAGTTCAATCCTCGTCGAGGCGCGCAAAGTGCGTTCAGGCACTTAGCCGCAACCACTTAACGACCGCTAAAATGCCAAAGTACTCAGTTTTATGCACAGAAACACAGAGAACGCCAGTGATAATAGCTCTGCAAGAAAAGAACGCGGCACCAAAGGTGCTAGCGAAGAAAGAAAGCTGGACCCGGGTGCCACCGGCGAGAAATGTGCGAGCCCCTAAGCTGTCTTAGGCCCCGGAGCAGTCTTCTTCCCAGCGCCACTTGTGTTGAGTCTCAAAGCCGATAAGCGGCGCTGGCGGAAAGGGCGAGAACTTAGCGGGAAGAAATGGAAGCAGCACTCGCTACTGTGCTGCTCTTGCCATTGCTCCCGCTGTGGAAACGGCGGGTCGGCTTTATAGGCCCGACCGACAGCCGCTACATTCGCCTGTGACTAACAGCTACTCTCTGTTGCGAGCGCTTATCGCTCGACATGCCGTTCAGTTGTACGGGGGCGTTATAGATCGCGATCATCAGGCGAGCTTTGCTAAAGGCGATGTGGGGCTTTTTTTCAGCGACATTAAATAGTTGGAGACCTTCCGCCTGTATCCTTGTTACTTTTTCCCGGGAAGGACAAAAAAAAGTAAAGAATCCGGTGCAAAAATGCCCTACTAAAGCATAATAAAAATACCTACCAAGCTATAAAACAAACAATGTCAAGAAAGACGCAGGAAAAATTGGAGACTATGCAGCGATCCACGGAGGAGTTCAAAACCCGCAGTATTTATACGAGCGCGCGATAACCTTCGGAGTTTACATAGACGTCCAGAGAATACGTATGACAGAGTTTACTATTAATTTTTTTTATTATAGTGTTTGAAGCAAGTTCACCGTGCATTTTTTCGACTTTCATTCGGCAGGGACTTCATTCATGCAGCAATCTTCCTCGGCATTGCAGTTTTTGTGGCTTCGACTGGGCGTCCTGCTGAAGTAAATGTTCATTTCCTTCTTCTCCGTTCGCTCGATACTTTTCACGCCTTTTTCGCGAGATGATAATGTCACCGCTGTGCCTGTCGCATACTGGGAATTAGTATTCCTATTCATGATGCAAAATAGCACAAAAGTAACAAGAAGGACGGACAGGACGGCACAGACAAGCGCTAAACCCACTGAACCAGAAATCACATTAAAGAAAACCGAAAGTAGAGCGAGTTCCTCCTCTCCCTCTTCTTTTTCGCCTTTCTTTCGGTGACCCCTTTCTGCCCTGACCCCCTTCTTGCGGTCCCCGCAAGTCTGTTGTGACGACTATATCATGCGCACACTTGTTGCACATTTAGGTACATCTTGTGCAACTAATGCCGTTTTATTTTTTGTTATCTTCGCCATTGTCTTTGTAAGATTGCATGTGCAACGTTCTGGGTACATACTTCTAGATTTTTCCAGAACTGCCAGGCACCAGTGTGCTGTAATATCAATTAGTTTAAAGCGACTTCCAAACAAACGAAACAAAAATATCAGAGCTGGGCACAGGATAAGGGTCGCGGAGCTTTCAGGCCCGCAGTCAAGGCGATAAGGCGAATATTGTCGATAACTAGGTCTACCACAAGCATTTCGTCGTTATTAAAAAGGGTTATGCCTCATCTTCACACAAGTCAAAAGGTTATGACGACACCTTGTAATAAGAGTAAATCCGGCCTTCAATCCTTCCGGGACGCTTATTTTCACGTTTTTTTTAGTCGATATTCACACTCGCTCTGACGTGACCGAAAGCTGCACCTTTATCTGACGTCATCACCCCATAGCCCATCACCCTTCCACTTGTTCCGCCTGTATGCATCGAATGCACTTCGACATTTTCGCTATCCTGTTATACGTGTCAATCAGGACCTATAAGCCAATAAGTAACCCATAATCCAACAAGAAACCGATATGCCAATAAGTAACCAATAAGAATAATAAAAACCGCAAGTGGGACATACTTCACCGACGGAAAGAAGAAATACAACGTTGACGCTGCCCTTTCAATGTTTGCTCATCGAATTACATATGTAGCTCACGCGGTATGGCCTTATCAGAAATCAAACTTATGACCTTATCAGAGATGAGCCACCTCATTACTATTCATCAGCCTCACTGCGTCCTTTTCAGGACAAACACCTCTCCTAATGTTCCTCAGTTATCCCTGTCCCAAGCCACTCGCCTGTCCCTGTCCCGATCATATACCCCCATCCCATTTTTCCACCCCCCAGGAATGGTTACCCTAGCTGTCCTCAGCAAACTTCCTATTCTCATTTCTCCATATATTTGGTGAAATTCCTATCCACCTATCAGACGCCCCTGCACATTCTCCCTGCCTTGGAATTATCTTTGTAATCCTAACAGATATTCCAGATTATTGGTTATGTGTTCGCCCATGTCCATTTTTTTTCCCGTGATTTTCAATAGGCTACCATCAACTCGAGATTGTTCCATAATCCACGCTGCTTTGCTCTTTAACCCATAGTGCCAACTCTTAGCCCCTGGTACCTTGTACTTGACCATCAACTGCTTTAGGAAAGCCATCAAGGCGGCCCTCGGGTATTTAATACACACAAACTTAAGTGTCAGACTAATTGTGGTGATCCTTTGTTGCAACGGACTAAAAGACATGAACACGCTGCGTACTACGGTCTGCACTGAACTTTTATTCGCTTTCTCCCCCTCTCCCTTTCTCCCCCTCTCCACTCGGAGAATAGCCAACCGGGCACTGCCAGGTCTCTCACTTTCTTTTTCTCAGCCCATGCTGTCAGTACGGTCGTTAGAGAGTTCTAGGAAATCGCGCAGTGGGCCAGGCAACCGATTCGCATCAGGAGGTGTAGAACCAGCCCCCGCTACAAGCCGTGGAGCCTTTGATTAAAATTGGCTTTCTCCGCACGAGCTCGGAACAATGATTTCGAAAACCACGCACCCGCGCGCGCGCGCTTCCGCTCGACGTGGCGGCATTTCTACACCCACGCAGCTAGCGCCTTCAGGAAAGCGTCTGCAGACCTGTCACGAAAACTTCCGCGGAAACTGCGAGGCCTGCTCGTGTCTGCGCCGCGAGCAAACGTTGTGCGTCCGGGCGCTGCAAAATGATTGCGCGGCAGTTGATTACGAGCGCGAGCCGGCGCACAGGAGAGCCCGCAGCGCCGGCTGGGACCCGTTGGGCGGCGTGAATAATTGCGCCGCGCAAGGCGCCCATGTTCGCGTCACGTTTCAATTACACCAGACGAGCGGCAGCGCACGCTCGCGTTCGTCTGTCGGTGGTCAGCACTTGTCGGAACACGCAGCGCGGAACATGTTCTCGGAACCAGGCTTCCTTTCCTTCAGGCGTGCATTCTATCGCTCAGTCTCAGATTTTTTTTTTCTTCCTCCGCGTTGTGCGGTGAATGTCGGACACTCCATACGTATAAGTGGAACAAGGTTTCAGAAAAACGGAAGATTGTAGCAGTTTGTTCGGTTCGGGAGTTTTGACTCAAAGCAAAACATTTATATAATTAGACAGAATTACTGAGCAAAGAGTTCTGAGTCGAGGCCACTGAATTTACGAGTGAAAGTCAACTGATATATCTGCAAACCTTAACTAATTATATAAAAAGAAAAGATATTGCAATGCTTCTCAGAGAAATCAGGCTTAGTGAAACCCGAAGTCTCGGGGCCAGCTCGATTTCTTCTCCAGGGGGTTGGACCATGTGCAGCAAGGTATGCAGCTTTTGGCGCACTGACGGTCATTTTTTTTTTTTCGGAAAGCATGCCCTTTAGGTCGATTTTTTTTACCGATGGTTCAGAATGAGAGAATAAACCTCCTCTTCACTTATTTGGTGCTGCTATCTCTAAGTGGGGAAGTTCAAAATCAACCTTTTTGTAAGCGCCTACTTTCACTATGGCACTCGAACACACGATCGCCGCAGTACGTGCACGGCAGCGACCGTACATGAAAGAGAAGCGGGAGAGAAGAATTGGTTGAATGGTGGTCATTTTTCGGCACACTAGCCCTTGTTAGGTGTTGCTATCACCAAGTGGGGCGGCGACAAGTTGGAGCTCTAGCCCTGATTATACATTGCAGTAAGATCCCGTTTCCATCGCGGTCTCGATTGAAGACGGCGCCCATTTTTGTACCAATAAATGTTTTGGATTGAACAGACAGGGCGTGCGCTTCACGTCTCCGTTGCTATTGGATCACGCGCCTAAGGTTCGTTCAGCTAAAACTTACTTTCCTATTTTCTCAAAATTAAGCTAATTCTTGGCTTCTGGCTCGGAAACATTTTCTAGCAGTCTTCCTTTTTTTATGCAGAAATTGGGATAGTACCGGCCAGTATGGTACACGATGATAACATAGGAAGGCGCAATCCCCTGCCTTTCCTACCTACCTCGTCACCTTCATCAAAAAGTTGCAACGCTATTTTGCTTAATTAAGTAGATTTAATGTTCACTTTGCTACAGCCTGTACTGTACGGTACGGAACGATGCGGTAGACTTTGGGGTTGGACTTTTCGGTTTAAGCCGAAAAAGAACGGTAAAAATACGGCCAATTCATTTTATAAATTCGGTTTTAACCGAAAGCGGTGATTCTAAATGACGTGCGCACCGCAGGTAAATGAAAATTGGGTAGGAGTTACGTTCAGTGTAAGGAGAATTATGAAAGTACGCAAGACAGGAGTGTGGTGAAACGGTGATATAGCTGTGGATTAAGTAGCGCAGTGGCGCGTTTCGAGCTATTGCTTTCTCGAGAGAGTGACACCATCGGTACTAGTCGCACAAAACTAGGAGGTAGTTAGGAATGTGGCCGTGGTAAAAAAAGGCAACAAGAGAGAACAACAGGTGTACAACGCGACAACCCCACAAACTCGCCATTTCAAGTCAAAGTTTCCACCAGAAGTGGTCAGAAGAGATGTGGGGAGTCTCACTTTCTCGTTGCAGAGGACAACGAAAAGTTTTAAAGTTTTATATTTACAATCAACTTAATCCACGCTTGTGATGTGCTCAATCTGAGGGTGTTTGGCTTTAAGCACTGCACTTTCTTCGAACTTTTATGCACATAAGTGACTTCTTGGTCTGTGTATGGTTCATTCAATCGCTCGCTCAGTGAAACCGTTTACCCGGACTATAATGGTAACAATCAGTAACAGTTTCTTCGCAGAGAACTTCTAGCTTTCACGTATTTGATGTCTGTGCAGAGCTCCGGTATTCTAAAACGCTTCAGAGGGAAAAAAAAAACCTCGAGTCTTTTTGGGAACTTCTAAACTCTATAGTCGCATTCAACATCTCGCCAGCAAAAGGAAGTGAAAAATGTTCGAATCATCTCCAGCTCAGCGCGATAATTGAGAAACTCGGTCAAGACAAAGAATCGCTGACATAATTCAACGCGTCCATCGGTTCCTCGAGGGTCTTGCGTCTATCGCCTACCGGAGGTTCCTGACGCAGCTCTACCACTTATCTGCGCGCCGTGCCAACAGCTTGTATCAACCTACTCTTGCTCAAGACCCCTCCGCGCCTGACGGCGGGGTCCTGGTGGGAGGCAAAGAAAACAAACAACACTGTCTATCCTCAGTGCGTGACGAAACACAAAGCACGGGCGAGCACATCACAGAACCCGACGAGAAACGTGGCTGGTCATTCGTTGGAGAGCGCAGATACGGCGATGAGGTGCTGAGCGGCTGATAGCGTTGAGAGACAAAGGCGAGAGACGAAGCGATGGACACGGAGCGCCCGTAAGGTAGGCTTCTCCTTCACAGTTGCCGGCCGTTGAACGTAGCGGGTGGACACCGTCGTGGCAAGGTTATTGCGGCTTAAAGACTATATATACTGCGTAAGCGGATGAGACTGCACGCGGGCCGCGAACGGTCTTCGCCAGCGGAGATCACCTCGGCGCAATTTATATAGTCGATGGCTCCTTTAGGGAAGTTTATCTGCCTGTTCTTTAAAGAGGCGACTAGTGGCGGAGCAGTCCGGAGCTTATTCGTTTATATCGTCGACCGAGTAGTTTTCCGGAAAGCTTCAGCCTGATAGTTCCCGTCACATCCTTATCGTTTATTTTAAGTGTTTTATTTCAACTTTAAGGTTCACCGTTTTGACGAAATGTCGCTTGCGAGAGAGCGTTCGCGAATTCTTAAGCTGATATTCTTTTTGAAAAATGCGTATAGGTTTGAACGGGGCAGCAAATAGGATTAGGGCACTTTTGGTTTACTTTTATGGATCCAGCGCCCCAAGGCGACTCCTGCTATGAAGCAAGCCGTAATGAAGGGCTCCGGATAATTTCGACTACCTGGGATTATTTAACGTGCATTGACATTGCGGAGTGCAGGAAACTTCGGGTTCGATCCCACCTGCTGTGGTTCCATTTAAATGGAGGCGAAATTAGCGCTAGATGCTACTGTATCGGCGGACCTTAGTGCACGTTAAACAACCCGACGCGGTCGAAATTATCCGCAGCCCTCTACTACGGCGTTCCTCAAAGATTTCGATAGGGATGCTTGGGTGTAAACTGTCAAAAAAGATTTGTCCCCCCCCCTCCTTTTCTTCTTTTTTGAGGGGAGAGGCTGGAGCTGGTTTTCTTGCCAAATTCTTGTACCTCATTTGGTGTACACACGTATAACACAGGTGCACCAGTAATTCACAAGATATTACAGTGTTTTGTTATATATTGACCACTGCATCCACGCTGTTTTGTGGAGACTACAGCTGGCGTTACCCTCCGTCACAATGGAACCCCACTCGTGAGGAAAATGTCTCACTCACTCTCTTTATCTCTCTCGCTCTCTCTCACGCGCACAGACAAGCAAGCACCCATACTCACATTAACTCACTCACTCACTTACTCGCGCTCACTCACTCACTCATTCACTCGCTCGCTCGCACTCACTCGCTCACTCTCTCACTCGCTCGCACGCACGCACTCACTCACTCACTCATTAACTCGCTCGCGCTCACTCACTTACTCGCGCTCACTCACTCACTAATTCACTCATTCGCTCGCACTCACTCGCTCACTCTCTCACTCGCTCGCTCGCACGCACGCACTCACTCACTCACTCACTTACTCGCGCTCACTCACTCACTCATTAACTCGCTCGCGCTCACTCACTTACTCGCGCTCACTCACTCACTAATTCAGTCATTCGCTCGCACGCACGCACTCACTCACTCACTTACTCGCGCTCACTGACTCACTCATTAACTCGCTCGCGCTCACTCACTCACTCGCGCTCACTCACTCAATAATTCACTCATTCGCTCGCACTCACTCGCTCACTCTCTCACTCGCTCGCACGCACGCACTCACTCACTCACTCACTCACTTACTCGCGCTCACTCAATCACTCATTAACTCGCTCGCGCTCACTCCCTCACTAATTCACTCATTCGCTCGCACTCACTCCCTCACTCTCTCACTCGCTCGCACGCACGCACTCACTCACTCACTCACTCACTCACTTACTCGCGCTCACTCACTCGCGCTCACTCACTCACTAATTCACTCATTCGCTCGCACTCACTCGCTCACTCTCTCACTCGCTCGCACTCCCTCGCTCACTCATTCACTCACTCATTCACTCATTCGCTCGCACTCACTCGCTCACTCTCTCAATCGCTCGCACTCCCTCGCTCACTCATTCACTCACTCACTCACTCACTCACTCACTCATTCACTCATTCGCTCGCACTCACTCTCTCACTCGCTCGCACGCACTCACTCACTCACTCACTCACTCACTCACTCACTCACTCGCACGCAGCGTTGTTCGGTTTATAGTTTGTTGCTCCTGCAGGATGAACCGTTATACTGGCTGCCACTCTTCCGAAGAAACGAGCGTTAAAAGGCTCCTCAGATAAAGAATGAATGCGGTGACAAATGACTCGGGAATGAGCAAATCGATGGGACGGGTATTACAGAGTACGAGCGAAGCAACAGGGGCCTGCGGTTCTAGGCGCGAGATTGAGCGTGGCGCAACGTCGGCGATTTACCGTTCCCGCCGTCGAACGTGCAGGTACTCTCTCTTCCCACGACCTCGGTCGGCGGGTGTACACGGGAAACTGGAGCGAACGATCGACACTGCTGAACCGCCTGTCTTGCTCAGCTCGCTTGTTTCACAAGAGATCGTTTTTCGATTTTTTTTGCACATTGAAAAGCCTGTTCAAAGCTGCAATCTTCTAGCCGAGATCACAAAACTGAGAACACTAAAGTTTAATTTCACGCGCAGACGACCTTCGTTCTGTACTTAAGTTTCATCCTTGAGGGGGTGATGGATGAAACGGGCAAGCGACCTGCGTTGTTTCAAATTTCGCGTCCAGCAGTCGATCAGTTCTCATAATCCCGGGGATTTTTGTCAGCTTTCTTCACATTGCTAAATGTTTAAAAATTTGCTAAAGTCTAAAAATTCATCCAAATTTACTTGCTTTTCACGCACGTCTGAACAAGGGCGAAATTTCATCCGCTTTAGTTCCCGAGACGCATATTCAGAAGAGTGAAGGTGAAAATGAATGCACGGAGAGGTGATTCTAAATTATCGCGAGTTTTCAGTTGGGCGATTAGATGTTGTCGCCAGGAGCAGGGCTAGTTACTGTTTTGTGTCGTTCGGTTTTTGTCCCCTTTTATTCCGGATAATCTGTCAAATTGGCTTCAAAGCAAAATAAGCGCTTCTTGTAGCTCTGTTTTTCCCCCCGCCTCAGGAGGGTCTCATTCCAGGAGTATTTTATGTGGATTACGTTTATCATTATGCAAACCTTCCCGACTGGCATCTGTTTAGCGTTTGGCATGAGGCTACTAGTGAAAACTTTGTTCCACACTTTATATAATCTCCTACAGTACAGCGACAGCGTTTTGAGTTAAATGATATCTCACGCTTAAGGGAGTAATTATTCATCAGAACCCAACTGAGGGAAGCCGAACAGTTAGAAAAGAATAATCTGAAAATTTCTCAGAAACTGTGAAGTTGAAGGAAAATTCGTCCTGGTGCGTGGTTCGAACCCGGGCCCACCGCCTGTCTGGGCCAAGCGCTCTGCCAAATAAGTTAACG
The DNA here is from genome assembly GCF_052857255.1 of Amblyomma americanum. Taxonomy (NCBI): domain Eukaryota; kingdom Metazoa; phylum Arthropoda; class Arachnida; order Ixodida; family Ixodidae; genus Amblyomma; species Amblyomma americanum. Next base: position 19,127,017 of record NC_135498.1, on the reverse strand, counting down.
TGGACGGCTAGAAGATGGCGCAGCGAGTTCGATTTCACCAGCAACTCGAAGCAAAAACGCTGTTGTTGCCATCTACTACCGGCCGAAGAAGTTTACGGGATGCGATTTTTCGGAGAGAAAAATTATTGCTGCCCTGCCTCGCCACCCAGCCGGCTGGTAGAGCTGACTGCTGATGGAGTATGTTCGTTTTCACACACCTTCAGATACTGCAGGTGATTGGCTTGAATGACTGCTTCGAAATATATTTTCGAATATAATATTTTGTAATGCAATAGCCTTACATTTACACAATGTACACTGGCAAAAGTGTGCATCCTAAAATGACCACTATACTATGCACTGGACTGATATGTGCGTGCATTGCGTAACTAATGCCCGTGCAATCTGCTATGAATTAATATATTATAACCATTTCTCAAGAGAAAATCAATCAGTGAATGAAATAAACATCTTTAGACCAGACTCAGGGTAAGCGGTGTTTTATGTTGCTCAATATTTCGCTCTGATTTCTCTTAGAACGGCGTTGTCGAAGAAAAAAACCTCGCCTCACATCTGGACGTAATTTAATGTGTTTCCTTTTTACCAGCATCGCAGCAGAAGACGGGCACCTGCCTGCATCATTCCGTTACAATAACTGGCGCAGAAAACGTCCCCTCAATGCAAGAATTTAAATCAAACAGATAAACAAAAACCGGCTTTCCAGCTTCTTCTAACAGAATTTTGTTTTATTTGATGTTGACTTTGAAAAACAGGCCTTCAACCCAATCTTTTGGAACAAACTTGTACCACTCTGATGAAGACTGTTCCCCCCCCCCCCCCCCCGGTCAATACATCACTACACCCTTATGTTATATGTTTTTAAGCGTGAGTCTACTTTACAACAATACAGAGAGAGAGAGAGAGAGAGAGAGAGAGAGATAAATTCAGGGGGCGCTTTGCTGTTCAAAGTGCGGTGAGGCAAATGCCTTGAGTGCGGAGTTGCTGCTTGCGTCACTGATGTGTGGTTAAGATGTTAATCAAGTACACAATTGTCTGTGAGTCTTAAACGCTGGAGACACTGGAGGGGCTTTGGGAGGCATCCACCTGTTCCGACGCCTGTCTGCAAACACTCTCCAGCGTCCTAGAGAAGGAGAGCTACATATGCGTTGGCAGGAAGTAGCGTAGTCGTTAGCACGCTCGGCTGCGGAACGAAAAACGGTGGTTCCCGAGTATGAGCCATTAAAGGCTTTCTCCTTAAAAGTTCCTAGGGCGAGATTGGCAATACACTTGAAAGAAAACAGGCTTAAAAAATCAGACGAGGGCCAGTCCCCGGCCGAAACATTGACAAAAAAGTACAGCAAAGACTACAGAAGCAATTCGGCATGCCAGACCGTACAGGCGATTTGGAAGTCTTGGGGAACGAATCCTTCAATATAAACATGCAAGCACGGAGTTCATTCGAGTTCTGCGGCCTTTTATTATTCCTGTCCTTCCAGGAAAAGATGCGGCAATGCGGCGAAACACTTCCAAAGTTTCCGGCCTCCCCATTTCGGTTAAAGTACCGTCACTGAAAATGGAGCGAAAACTCTCCAATGCTATTTTACTTCCTGCTTAGTTTTTGTTCTTTCTTGCAAAGGAAGTTGGGATGTCGTTCACACAGCTCAGCGACTGAATGGGCGGGGAATGTGCCCTAACCACATCTATTCGAGTAAGGGGAAAAAAGGAGAGAAAAAGGATCGTGAAAAAACCAGAAGCAAATATGGTTGAATTTTGCAAGAAGCAGCAGATGGGTCCACCGCAGGGCCTCTGTTTGCGCACTGCAGATTGGACTCCTAGAAACCAGCACGGTCAGTAGACGTTGACAGTGTTGGTTGAATATTATATTTAAATTATAAAATGCACAAGGTAAACTTCAAGACATAATATTTGATTTGAGGGACTACCTTTATTAGGCGTACCTCCTCGAAACAAAAGAACGAGGACAGCTGATTAAACATTGGAAGATACGTATATAAGCGCTCTTCAACAATATGAAACAGCTATTGTTAGCCGCCGTTCGTGACAGAGAGTACTATTGAAATATGAACATCATTCTTTTAAAAAGAATAATATGACGCGAACCTTTTAACAGTTGCCAATAACGCAAGTCGCTCCAAAGTTGTGTGCATAATGTTTGATTTGAGGGACTACGTTTATTAGGCGTACCTCCTCGAAGCAAAAGAACGAGGACAGCTGATTAAACATTGGAAGATACGTATATAAGCGCTCTTCAACAATATGAAACAGCTATTGTTAGCCGCCGTTCAGGACAGAGAGTACTATTGAAATATGAACATCATTCTTTTAAAAAGAATAATATGACGCGAACGTTTTAACAGTTGCCAATAACGCAAGTCGCTCCGAAGTTGTGTGCATAATATTTGATTTGAGGGACTACCTTTATTCGGCGTACCTCCTCGAAACAAACGAACAGGAACAGCTGATTAAACATTGGAAGATATGTATATAAGCGCTCTCCAACAATATGAAACTGCTATTGTTAGCCTAACGGGACGGTAGAGAAGCGCGACAAAATTTCATTTTAGTTTAGTTTAGTTTAGTTCATGGGTTTTAACGTCTCAAACCTACTAAGGCTATAAGAGACGCCGTAGTTGAGGGCTCAGGATAATTTCGACCACCTTTGGTTCTTTACTGCGCTCTGACATCGTACAGTACGCGGGCCCCTAGCATTTTGTCTCCATCAAAGTGAGACCACCGCGGCCGGGATCGAACCCGCATCTTCCAAGTTAGCAGCCGAGCGCCATAACCACTGAACCGCTAAGGCGGCTTGCGGCAAAATTTCAACCTCTAAAGAAGGAAGCGGTAACAGCAGACATGACATACGTGGGCACTGAAATAGCAAAAGTCAGTGACCAAACACGCTCATATTTTATGTTTGCTGTTGTCATTCAACATGGGCTATAAGAAAACAATCTTGTAGTCATTAAAATAATTTTTTTCTTCAGTATAATCACTGAGCGGATGGAACTTCCTTTCATTCAAGTTACTTGCTTTAAATATCTGGATGCTTCATTTCAACGCTAGAAAAGAAAGGTTTACTAAGCTCGTGTGCTAGGTTGGGAAACCATAAAAAAATTAAGTTTTAAATGCGTTCTCAATTATCCCGCCGTATTCAGCCAAAAAGCAAGCTTCACGAATGCTCAGCAAGTCATTATTCTCAAGGAATGGCAATTTTAAAAGAGCAGTTGGCGCACAGTTTCATTAGGGTGTAAAATGATAGACTACAAAATACATTCGTTATAAAAAACGAATTGACAGAGTTTACGAAAGCGGATACTTTCATTCGTTGAAAGGAAACAGTGGTTTGGGTTTCGCTTGTATTGACGGCATGCCACGGTATTTGTCTGCATGTTTTGCTCTATACACTGTTTTTTTTTTATCTTGCTGTCGAAAATAAAACAGAATAGTTTCACTTACTTAAAGAGGCACTGCCACTGCAAATCCGCTGGTGTTAGCGAATACGATTCGAGAACGAAACGAATAACTAAACATCTTAGCTTAAGAAAGATGTTCGAGTTTCGCACCCGAACACAGGGGCCGATAATGGTGCACTTAATACGCGAAAACAGTCACATGCCTTGATATCGATTCACTCAAAACATAATCACATAATCACATCACAGTGAGTCTGAGGCGCAAAAATAACTTTCGGAACTCTGTGACGAAGTTCAACACAACATGTAAACCGGTCAGAACTTTTATCCTTGTCTCGGAACAGCATCTTCAAGTGGCGCCGAGATGTGCACCACGTTCCTAAGACATAAGCGCAAATACGCTTTCAATGTGCAGGTTATTCAGCTAAAAAAAAAACATATCCCTGTTCTTCGCAACGTCTTACCGCTTACCTTTATTTCCATGAGTACAGCAGTTATGTACCGATCCTGAATATACGAGTCTAATATGAGTGCTGAGAAACGAGTGGCGCAGTAGGTTATGTATAAAGTCTCCTTTATTTGTTTCTTACTGTTATATCGGTAGACAATAGAAACGAGAGGGTCCTCGCCTGTACCAAGGTCGACTATTTCCCTCGCAAGTAGGGTACACCCACACATTGTTCGGTCAGATTTCTGGTATGGTACCGCACCCCTCTAGAGTTACTAAAAGTTTCTAAAACTGTTTAAAAGCCCTAATTTGTGAAGGTTCGTTTCAAAATTTATTTTCTCGCCCTTTAATCATTAACAGGCAGCTCCTGTGACGTCGGGGCGCATAGTAAGGAAGCAACGAAGCAGAAGAGATGCAAAGAGAGGAAACAAAAGAGCAAAGAACCGGTCTTGCGAAAGGCAACGATACTTTTCACGTGACGCGAGTCCAAATCTCTCATTAGGTCTGCTAGCAAATTACTTTCTCCGAAAAAAAAAATCTGAGGCGCCCCTTTGCTGTGTTCTGCAAATTAATTGCGCAGTGATAGTGTCGGCCAACATAGTAGCTAATTTTTATTAGGAATTTCGGGGCATTTAGACGTTTTTTTGCTCCACAGAGCAGACAGCGACGACTTAGGCGCGCTGCACCAGCAATACGACTTAATTTTTGCTTAAGACACACATGATCTAATGATCGGCATCTAAAGGTTTCTCTCTTGCGTCTTTGGAGAAGCTCCATACTTTGTCTTAAAGAATTCCACTTCAAAGGAGACATGATGGTAACTTCGAATTCAGTGTTTCTTAACAGCATCAGACGGGCCCAAGGAAAAATAGAACTCTTGTTTAGGCTAGATGGTACACGTTAAAAAAAGTGAAATTGTTTCCAGCGTACAAGACAGGAAGATAATTATCTTTGTGTCTGCGTGTTTCTTTGGTGTTATGTCTGTGTGCCCTGAGCCCTTATGTTTGGTGGTAAATGCGCTAAATGGAATATTACTTTCGTACCAACGAAGAAACTCCCATAAACAAAGAGGCAGCCTTGTAAGAAATGAAACATTAACAATTTACTAAACGCCCATGGAGAAGATTCAGTTATTTCCAGTTCCAGATTTCCAGAGCTCTTGAATATAACAGTCGTTTACGCTACGACTTTTCAGTTTCTTCATAAAAAATAGGAACTGCGCAACTAACCAAGCAGTCACTGGTAATTACGCTTCCTTTTCCTGATTGATCCACCAGGCCATCTGAAATAATTCGGCGTTAGCAATGAGCATCCTGCAACGAGCCCGTAAAATTCTCTAGACAGCGAGAAAGTATCGGCATAAACTTTCTAAACTAAAAAAGCTGAGAGCACTTCCAAGGCGCCGGAGTGACCTTTTTTTCCCTCCAATAGGCTTAATTGGGTTCGAGAAGACGATGAGGATAATAATGATGACGACCGAGGGATGATGACGAGCACACAGCTACCTCGTGGCGCATGCACGCGCCCCCAAGCTCTGACATCCGCATCTAATTTTTGCGCAGCGAAGCATCAACCAAATATGCACCGACCAGATCAACGAGGAACTAAACCCCCGTACCGAGGCCCGCAGCGAGGACCTCTTTAAGCCCGAGCCAATATAAGGTGATTAGTTGTTCCCCATGCGACGCAGGGAGCGGGCAGGGAGGCAGGCAAGCAGCCAGTCCCCGCTGAAAGATGCGTTAGGCGTAATAGACGAAAGAACTGCCATCGCCTCTATGAGAGACCGTTCGAGCGAAAGAAGCAAGAAGAAGGGACGAACAGGACCGAGGAGCCGAAAAGGAATTCTTTTTCTGACGACTTTCACTCAATTAGGACGGCCGGTCTATCTCCGGAACGGCGTACGCAGATAGCGCGCCGGCCGCGATGCACCTCGCGATGGCGTGCCACCGCTCTTGCTCTGACGGGCGCCGACGGCCGTGCTAGGAATTCGGCCGGCTGCTCTTCACACTGCAAAGCAAAAGAGGCGCGGCAGCGGCGGGGCTTTCTAATTAGAACGCGCTTCGACGGTGGCGCCCGCGCGGCACGCGACGCTTAATTAGGAAAGAGTGCGGCGCCTCTTTCCTTCCTCCTCCGCCTCTTCCTCTTCCTCCTCATTCTCCTTCTCTCACAGCCCTTGAGCTCTTCCCGCGGAGGCCACCGGCCGCCGTCGCGATCCACTTGGGTCGGCAGAAGGATTAGTGTTATTGCAGAGCGGCGCCGCCGACTCATCGACGGCTCGCCTGCTGCGTCGGCTTCACCTGCTAACTTGACGGCCTTGCCGGTCGGCACGTGTTCGATCGGCGAGACGGGTCGCTCTGTATCTTGAACACTGGCGCCTCGAAGGAAAATTAATGGGGATAGAATATGTCCAGTAGAGACGCATACCAGCAGGGATGAATATTTAAGACGAAGATTTTAATATACTCTCGATCCCACCAGTCTTAATTGCGGGCGAATTCAGTCAGTGACGTTGTAACTTCACGTGATAAAAGCCAGCGAGAAAAGACGCAAGACCAGATTCAGACGCACACATACTGTCACCGGACTTTCAACAGAATTTATTAAGGTTCCACCACGTATTTATAGCCACTACTTGCACAGGCGCTCATACATGCCCCATTCAGCAAAGTCCGGACGTCCTTACTAGCCAGATAAAAAATTCAATTCTTTGTCAGTGAGAATAACAAATGGGTCGCTGATACAAGCACGCTCGTTCTTTTTGATTAAAAACGCTTCTAACAGCTCGCGCTCGTGCCTGGACTTCCCACGGCCGACAAGGAACTTTGAGGTGATTCCCTACTACCATGAAATTTCGCATGGACTGAAAAAGGTTTCCCAAAAATTTGGAGTGAATTTGGTGTTTTCGGCCCCCCGAAAGCTTTCCAGCCTTTGCGTCCGCATCTCCGGCTCCAAGCGAGAACCTGCCTGCAAAACTAAGCACAAAACAAAGTTCATGAAGTGTACTGTGGGGGTAGTATATTCTATCCCTACTTTTTGTGGAAAAATTTATATTCGGCAGACAGGGCAATGTTTGAACGAGCGACTCAGGGAACATGGAAACTCTGCGCTTAGGTACAGGGAGCAACCTGGCCATACATGTCAAGGAGTGCAAAAATTGCTCAGCTTTCCTGAACAATGCTACCATTATCGGCCGTGGGAAGTCCAGGCACGAGCGCGAGCTGCTAGAAGCGTTTTTAATCAAAAAGAACGAGCGTGTTTGTATCAGCGACCCGTCTGTTATTCTCACTGACAAAGAATGGAATTTTTTATCTGGCTAGTAATGACGTCCGGACTTTGCTGAATGTGGCATGTATGAGCGCCTGCGCAAGTAGTGGCTATAAATATGTGGTGGAACCTTAATAAATTCAGTCAAAAGTCCGGCGACAGTCTGTGTGCGTCTTCCTTTGGTCTTGCGTCTTTTCTCGCTGGTTTTTATCACGTGAACATGTACCAACACGCCCAACAATTCACGCTTCTGAACGTTGTAACTTAGCGCGGAGATGGGAGTAGCCGGCGATGAGTAAGAACGCCATGAACTTGTTTTACATCTTTAATTTTGTAAAGAAAAGTACCTGATTATTTCTGAAAAGTCTCTAGTTTTAACGAACGCGAAGTGGACAACGACGTCGTTTTTAACGAAAAATTTGAAGGGCAACGTTCAGTTAAGGCAAGACTCCGGTTTCCAGATATAAATAGCAGGAAAACGCAGATAATGCGCCCATCCGGCATGCACTGAACTAATAGAAAGCAAGCCATCATATTAGGATTTCTGAATGCATAATTTTGACTTTGGCTGTCGGGTGCCTTTTTAATAAAGTAGCGATAAAAAGACCAAAATTTACAGAACAATGGTAGTTGTACCACTGTGTGGGAATCCAAAAAAAAAATGGTAAATCAAAAAGTACATGCTAACGCCTGTAAAGGAATAAAAAATTATTCTCCTCTCACACTGCACGAGAAACATTTAAGTCTATTTAACATGCCCTACAAGACAGTCATCTAATTAATAACGCGCAATCTGTAATGAAATTCAAATATCCATTGTATTAATTCTAAACCCTCTATGGAGAATGCTCTAATTTTTCTGATGCCTGGTTTTTTTTTATTCGAAAATGAAACTGAGCACAATTCAATATGTACAATAATAACTGGACCCATAGCCAGGGGCTAGTTTCGGGTCCAACACAATACAATACAACATATTTGCAGCACGCGGAAACGAACATTTCTATTCCTAAAATGAAAATTAGAACGTTATAAGATTTGCGGAGAAAAAATACAGGAATACAAACAAAACGCTCACAAAAAACATATTTCTCTTCGAAACAAAAAGTAAAAATTCATACCATATACTTCACGTGGCGCTGGTACTGACATTTCGTAAGATGAAGGTTCCAATTGTGACTTTTGCAATTTTTATGCCAAGATTTGTTAACTTTCATCGAGCCTCGCTTCCAAAGGTATGGCGGTCTTTAACAGTCTCGTTTAAATTTAGTAAGATCAGTTTTATTCGGTTCCGCGGTTCCCGAGTGAAACCACTTCATTTTCCTTTGAAATTGGATAGAAGCCTCCGGGCTTAAACTCATCAGAATCCCACCAACCTTGAGCACATCTGAATCCAGTCAAGAGTTACAAAACGGTTACAACTCGGTGGTTTTTATTCTTGGACAAATTTCGAAGCTCCATATAGAATAGATAGCGAAGTAACTACCCTCAACGTGCATAAGAAGTGCTAAGTGGATACGGAGAAATTGCTCTACGTGTTGCACGCCTAGTTAATTTATCGCAGGGCGTTATAATTTTGGTCTGCGTACCAACGCCAAAATTCCCATAAAGACCAACTTGTAAATGGATCAGCTCGCACAAACGTTATCCAGCACGTAGAAAATATGCTCAGCCTCTAAGTTTCTACCTCTGCATAGCTCAGCATAGAGTCCGAAATATGGAGCAAATAAAACTGGTCTCCCCCTTAACAGCAAGGCGACGAGGAAATTGACCGTTTACTTTTATTTGTTTATTTTTTTCCCCTTTTTGCGCAGCCCATAAATGCTCAAAGTGTGGACGGTGGCCCAAAGTTAGGGGCTGGAATTCGCTGGCGAGACCACGAAATTGCACTACCTGTACAGTTACCGAGCTAGTTGTGACGTCTTTCGCAGGCAGTGAGCGTCCGACTGCTTCGCTACTTTTTTTCTTGTATTTTCCCGCTTTTCAGAGCTTCGCATGCTAAGCTCTCGCTTCCTAGACGGACGCTTCAGCGCACAAGACAGAGTTGTGCAACTCGTTCTCCGGATACCAATGCGTGAAGCCCGCGAAACTCCTTTCCTGTCTCTTCCGCATTCCAGGTGGCGTCGCGTCACACTGGTTTCCCCTTCGCCACCCGTCTGCCCCCATGAGAGCCGCCGTGCACAGTCTTATATTCGCTGACACGGACGGCTATACGCTCTTGCTGGAATCCTAAGCTACACTGCTCCAAAGCACTAAGGCGTTGTATTGCTCATCATCTACTCGAGGTAAAGACGGACCAAAGAAACGTGCGGAAGATTTCGGCTTCTGTCTAGAAGCCGATAGCTGCCAGTCAAGCTAAATATAGCGTAGCAAAGCGTACAAATGTACAGTAGAGTACAGGCGCAGGTATGAGTGCAGTGAGGTATACGTAGAGATGAGATAGGTATAGGTAATGTACCCAAGTACGTATAGGTACAGTAAAGTACAACATCTCAGCGAGGTGGAATACTGTCGACGCGTCGATCATCCTCGGACAAACACCAGTGGAGAAAATAGAGCAATAGCCTCTCTTTAGCCTCCGAAAGAGCTGTCACACAGTACGGGAGCCACTAAGTGGCGGCTTGTAGAAGAAGAGCATGGTGTACGGAGCCGCTAACACAGTCAATCCCCTGTACACGTGCAGGCACTATTTTCTTCTTTTTCTTTTTTTTTTGTCTCAAGGAATGCCACGAAGCGCATTTGTGAAGAGCAAAATAAAAACGTGTGTGTATCGTTCCTGCAGGCGCTGTGTGCTACTGCGCGTAATGCTTACAAAAGAGGCACTAAAATCTTTTCCTTAGCTTGATCGTTGTTCTCTCTTCTTGATTCAAACTTTAGGCGTCCGTTCCTAACTGCATACCAAACATGTCGAGACTAGTTTTTGGCGTACGGGGACTTGTAATTCATGAATGCTGCAGTATTTTTCTGCAGCACTCTTCTGTGGCTCTCCGGCTACGATAAGGAAAATCACAATACTACAGAAAATTTTGTTGTTACGACCAAACTTTCTCTTGTTACTACACGTTGATGACCACAAACATTACAAAAAAATTCGTTGCGACTATCAAAATTTTCTGTAGTGTTGTATTGTGTTGCGTTGTGTTGTGCTGTGTAACTCTCTACCCTCTCCTCCTTCCGTCTATTCTCTCCTTTGTTCAGAGCAGCCAACTGGAATCCTTTCCTGGTTAACAACTCCCCATCTTTCCTTTATGGCAATGGCCTGTAGACAATCTATATACTTATTATAGACAATATTGCCTTCCTATACATTTTTCATTTTGTCTACTCATTCTCTATAGACTGTCTATAGACAAAACTCTACTAAAAGTGTATGGCCGTAAACCTATACATTGTCTATAGGCCGTCTATAGCATTTGTATTGTTTATGGATTGTTCTCTAGGATTCGTCTATAAACAGTCTATAGGCTTTATAGTCAAATTTATGGACTGTATAAAAAAAATCTTTGTAAGGGTTCATTCTTCTTTCTATTTATCTCTCTCTATCCACACTTTTTTGCCGTACCCGGGAAATAAGGTTCACATAATTAAGTTCTACGTTCTTCAGAGCAAATTTCCTTTAGAACATTCCGAAGAAGACACTGCACGTACAGCTTGCCTAGCTGGCTTCACCGACTTGTAGCAAGTCCGGTGCGAATAGCGTTCCTCCAAATTAGACCATAAGCCACGTCATAAGCCCGGGAAGCCCGTCGTCTTACAGGGCTTAAGTGAGCCTGCCGAGTCCACAGGGCAGATTCGTCGCGTTTCCCACGGCCTGTCGCTCCTCTGAGATTAGAAGAATGTGCCTAACCACCAGCGCATAGTCCAGACACATAGTGCAACCACAGCTCGTCGTGTCGGTGGCGTCGCATAATTGGACATAACGTACTGGGTAAGGTTTTAGCTGCGGACGTATTGGCAACCGTTTATATATAGCCATTTCTGATATTTCATTTCCACGCGTAACACTAAATGAACTGGATTTCGACATAATGAGGTGTCCATACACAAAAGAAGGAACCCGCTACAACTGTTGCGGTAGTTTTTCACGCTCTGGGCATCCGATTGGACTTGGCTAATCACGCCCTAAACCGTGCATGATATCTATCTGACCTTCTTTTTATCTCCAAAATTTCCTTCATCTCTTAGCTCACGGCGACGTTGTGATGTCAAATGATAGTACAACAGTTATCGCGCCTTTCACTTCTTCGTAGCCACTTGTTACTCCTCCCTTTAATCGCAAATAGCCTCCCAAAACAATCCGTTCTCTATGTAACTAAGTATAAATACTAGGATCCGAGTACATTTCAACATAGTAACGGAAAACGTTTTTCATTTATGTGGAAAAGTATGTATATAGCGAATCCAAGTCACGACTCAGAATTCGCCAGGATTTCTGGTGAAAGTTTGTTTTATTATTATTACATTTTGGCCTCATCAATGTGCGACACAAATGGGCACCACAGTGATTCCCGCATAGTACCTCCTTAAACAACAGCCACGACAAAACAAGGAACGGAACTATACGAGCCATGATACGTGCGCACAATAAATGGGATTATTATCAACATCAGGCATTCACATCTTCACCCGTTGCGTGCTCTTATAAAATAATCCCACAAAAAATCTCCACGCCCTTTAACCCAGGCCCCGGGATGCATCGCACGGCACTGCAAACGCATACGAAATGGAGTGAAGCGCCTTTGCTCGCCTAGCAACTCGTTAATTCTAATTATTGTCCAAGTAGGAAATGCGCTGAGAACGCCTGCCGCTGGCAGCCGTTTGAGCTGAGTTAAAAGCAGACGAGGCTTGACGCGGAGGAAAAGAAGAGAAAAGCCGGTCCCCTCTTCGGGCAGCGCGCATTTGACGCCAGCTTCAATCCTGGCTTACGCCTGCGCAGTTATGTGCAACAGCGACGCCGGTAGAAGAGTGCGACCTTCACTGCCTTTTTACGAAGTACGTCCCTGCGATATCCGCGTCTTAGCCATCCTGTTTTCTCGTAATTTTAGGGGGTGGCCGAATTTACATATATCTAACAAAATTTATGCTTGCATTGGAAGTAGAAAGGATTCTACAAGCTATGGAGATTCTTTAGACACGCAGTATTTTTACAGCCATAAAAAAAAGAAAGTTTATTTGTTGATTCTGCGGTCCCCAATCTGATTTTCTGAGTTTGAGAAAAATTGGTGCACTGAGGCAGCCGTATTCTTCTGGCAGTAAAACCTGCATGCAGAGATATGAGTTTGGCGTTAACAACAGTACTTTCAAGACAACGGCGGTTCGTATGGTAAGCCTACCTTCAAATTTGAGACCTCTTCCGAAGTTAACTTGTTCGTCTTATCATGTATTTGAACTTGTTTGAAAATAATATTTTCTCCCTTTCTCTCTTTCTATTGAAAAGGTGGAGGTGACGACATGATCTCAAAGTTGAGAATTAGCCATCCCCTGCTGCGTGATGATGCGGCAAATGTTTCATATTTCAGCACTGTTGCCTTGCGCGCTCCTTCGAGTAATCATTTTTTGTCGCCTGAATAGACCAAACAACAAAGGACAAACAACGATCGATCCATCTCGCCTCTGTAATCGACCACCGGCTAGTTTATTTATCCATAGCCTCTAGCCCCACGACCCAGTACGCGTCTTTGGCCCAATGTCTATCTTAATCTTAGCGTCAAAAAGCCGCCTTAACCGCCAGACCAGAGATATTGCGCTGCTATGTCTTATTACACTCGCGACTACATCGACCTCACACACTGTTGGAGGGCTCACGTTCGAAAGCTATAGGAGGCACCTAGCTTGACAGGCTTGTCCACAACCAGCGCGCTGCCGAGCAAAGAAACGGTAATCTGGCAACAGCTGCCGGGCTGGAAATGTGGCGGTCGTGTTCGCTTGACCTAAATGGCTGAGTATCAGCCCTCACTCACGAACCATGTCTCTCGAACCAGCTTCCAAGGCGAGATTTCGGTCTTGCTTTCCGAGACGATGTTAACCCGCAGAACACCACTCGAACTCTGTAAATTTAGAGCCAGGCATGTTACGCGCCAGAGCGGCGTCGATTTCCACCAAATGCACGCAACTAAGCGGCGCTATGGCGCTCCCGCCCGGCAACATTATAAATACGGTATGAGCCGGAGGCGTGCAAGCTGTCGCCGTAGGAGAGGTGCAGAGAGAAATTGCTGCTGCAAGCGAGACACGGCCGGAGACGCGCGCCGTATAGAGCAGACGTCAGCAACAGCGCAAGCGGTGCGTGCTTCGTCGCCGCCGTGTAGTAGCCCAGAGGGCGCTTGAGCGCTGGCATGAGTGGAGGTTGGCTTTTCTAACGTAGGAACTTGGACGCCGAGACGTTCACGCCGTTGCCAAGCAGGGCTTTGCCGCTAATGCTTTGTGGTGAGGCCTTCCGAAGCTCTTCCGCGGTGCGTTTATGAGGTGCAGATCTTGAGGAGAAGCGCGGAAAAAGACAACATTTAGTCCTGGCCGCCCTGATGGGAGGTGGCATTAGCGGCAGAAGGTAAAGTTGCGCGTAGGGTCGTCAAAAAAGAAAACCGTTGGCAAACGAAAGCAAGTAGCTCGCCTACGCTACTGCCCTCTCCATGGCATTTACGTACACCAAAGGCATTTAAGTACTATGTATCCTATATTAGGACCGCAGTGGTGGCCTAGTGGTTGAACATCCACATCGCATGCGGGAGGTGCAGGGTTCGATCCCCAGTGCCGCCGGGTACCCACCGGTGGTATACAATGGGTACAAGCTTCCCCTGCCCTGGTGCTCGGCTTAATCAGGGTGAAATGCTTGGGGAAACTGGTCTTTGACCCCGCCTTGAGCAACCAAAAATGCCTTGAGCCATGGCGCTTTTTGGGCATAGATGCCCTTGCGCCATAAAAAGTCACAATCGCCATCATCATTATACCCTATATTAAATAAGGAATTTCTAAATTCTCACTTAAAACCTCCTTAAGATGGGTGCACGCTGTCGTTTCACCGCATGCTGTTATTGCCTGGAACAAAAGCAAGCTGTTATTCGCAGCAACTAGAAGATTTAAACGAGTGTCAACGCATTCCGGGGCCGGCAGCAGAGCAGCAAACAAACCTGTACGGTCTCCGTCTGCAATGTCCGCAAGGCGTTCATTTAACCCTGTTCAATCATCTGCGAAGATTCACGGGCCACAATAGGTGCATGGAAACTGATATTTCTATAAAGACTAGGCGCACAATATGAAAATAGATGGCGCAGTCAGCGCGCACTCGTTCGTGCGACGTACGTACGTAGCGCAGCACTCCCGATAAAAAAAAAAAATGTGGTATCGCTTCCCGGAGTTCGTGCTCGGTAAACTTTTGCAGCCGAGTGTACACGACAGCAGACGACGACAAGAATCTTTCGGGAATGGCTGAAGCATGAAGGATGAAGCTCTCGGCGAGTGGCGCGCAACGAGATACGAAGGGCATCAACGACTCCGAGGGAATTCACCGTGAAAAGCACACGTCGCTGGTAGTTGCAATAAACAGCTACGCGTTGTGTCAAAGCAAGATTTAACAAAACGTGGCATATAGTTACAAAGTCAGGAGCCCGCCGCGAGCGGCGTCTAACGAGCCAGCAGCGAGCGACACGAAAGGCACGAGGTAGTGACACGTCGCTTCGCGGCCCAACGAGGTAATCAGCGTGTCGTTCCTCTTGATGGTGTGACGTAACTCGTTTCATGGCGCGGACGTTTGCTTGTTTTTTTCTTCCAGCTGAGCGTTTTTGTTTGCGCCCGCTCTTGTTCACTTGCTTCGGTCAGACAGCTGCCATCCGTCGCTGTTAAGGCGAGCAGTAAATTTCTTCCTCTCTTTTTGAATATTTCCACACCGCCGTCGTTCACAATGACAGTTACTACTTTCGTGAGTGGCTTGTCAAGCAAAAAAAAAAAGAACGCAAAGAAAAAGGTTTACCGAACTGATGCAAGCACTGATGCAAGTAGCACCTGCCTAGAATATGTTCACTAAGATAAACCGAATGCGCGCGCGCACGAATACACACAAAAAATGCAGGCATTCGGCAAAGGGACTCAACAACTAAACAGTCAACTCCTAAGTGTCAGAGGAAACTGAAAGCTGGTGGGAGTGGCATGTTATAGACAGGTAAGTACGGGGATTAGAAAAGCTAACAGTGAAGTGGCGCCTTCAGGTTTTTCGAAAAAAAAGGCGTTTTGAAACGCCGCGCTATACTGTCCGTCGCGCTTTCACACACAAACTGGTAATTGCGAAATGGATTGCGTGCTATACAATACTGAATTCTACACACCAGCTGCCTGTTTGAAATGAAGTAGACAATTCCTAAAAAAACGAAATACGCAACGTCAACTTGTACGAGGTGCCTTTTCTTCTTTCAATCCGGTTAGGGCTTATTTTTTCAATCATAAACTAGACTTACTGGGCCCCCTGATAGACCGAAAAAAAAAATGGAAGTCCTCACCACGGATCATTTCAGCTTTACATCGATTCGTTGCGTGCATCTCGCAAGGTGATATTCAATTCGTAACATGACATATTTAAACTCCAACGGAAGTGGCATGATCTACACTAGGTGAGAATCCACTAAAATTTGTTGAATAATTTTTAGGAGCCAGGACTGGACCGTGCTACAGGCTACCTACACGCGCTTCCAAAAGTGGTTCAGTAAAGAAAGGACATTGTTGAACGCAGCCTTCGCATATGCTCACTTACAAGCGTTCTGAAGCTACAGTAATCATTACCATCTACTGACTCATCACTTGCAGATTACTTCATGGAACAAAATGAACCCAAATTTAAATTTGTGACCAATAAAAACAAATTTATTTCGTAAACTTCAAGAAAATACCAGACTGTTGATAAGAAGGATTCGTTATCACCGGCAGCGATCTTCTCGGTACCCAAAGTCACTGATAATCCCTCAAAACGACTCCGTCTTTGAGGCATTTTAAATCCGCCGTATCAACCACAGTTTCCGATAGAAAGACCAGTTCTCACTCCCAAATCAAACTGCCTCAGATTTTCTCTCTCTGAACCATTTTCTGCTTGTTTTATGGTCTACCCCTACAAAAATGTATTTAGACAGTCTATAGACTACGAAAAGACAAAAAATATCTGTAGGAAGGCAATAGAGCCTGTAGGAGGTCTATAGACTGTCTGTAGACCATTTTTATAAGGTATATATCGGCCTCTGTCATGCTGCCTCAGGTATAATCTTTCTCTCTGGCTTCCATTTGCCACCAAGAAAACTCGCCCGGCGAACTATTTTTCGGAAATCAGGTGCGCGGAGACACCGAAGAGAAAGCGAAAGCAAGGCATAATAAAACAAAACAAAGCAAAAGCGCTCGCCCGGTAGATTCCCGCGCGCGCGTCGGACACGCGCTGCTTCTCCCCCAGCCTTTTATAGGCACGCAGCGAGGCAGGAGGGTTATGACTAGAGCAATTTGCAACTCATCTGCATAATCGTGTTTAGCCAGCCTCGGCCCTACTGGAGGCGCGTGAGCCTACTCTCGGCGCGGACCGTGCGACGTGCGCTTAGCTTTTCGGCGATGTTCGGCACCCACCTTTTCCGGCCACTCTCGACTTGGCTCCCGCCGTCTCTTTCCGACTTTTTCGCACCCCTTTGACCGTGCAAGAGCGGAGATTTCCAGATTGCGGCGGCCGTCGGCGCTGATTTGAAGCTGCCGGGCTGCGGCCGTTAGCTATGTCGCTTCAAATATTCATGGGCCATTCATTCCTGTCACGTCGTGCAAAGCACCGTGCGCTGCGGTAGACCGTTTTAAATGTGGCGTTCTGAGGCACGCGCTTATCACTTGGCCCGCCGTGCCTGCTGATGCTTCTTCGTGGGCAGTTTTGCACTTCCGCATATCCGCGCGTATATATGGATCCCGTATGTATGAACGTTGATATGTTAACAAAAAAAAAATGATGCCGCCACCATCTGGAAGACGTTGAAGTAACGAGCGTTAGCTGTTTGATAAGTGACGTCACCAATCAATCAGAAATTTGATACATCAGTGAAGTCACCAATCAATCGCCAACTGCGTTGCTATTGATTTCCTTTGGCGGCCGCCATCGGGAATTTATCGGTGACGTCATCAATTGGAGGCCACCTTGAATATATCAGTGACGTCACCAATCAATCCTCGATTTGATATACTAATGACGGCACCGATCAATCACTAATTGTGTTGCAATATCGATTTACTATTCGGGCCGCCATCTTGAATTCCTTGGACTAAGAAAATTTCACGCCTAAAGGAGGTGGTAGCAGACCCCAAGAAATCGAGAAACGTGATGAGTAAGAGCTAACGCCTTTAAAACTAGACTTCGAAGCGATGCTTTTTGTCAGAGTTAAAAAAGAACCGTAGTAGTTTGGGTTTATATATTATCGAGAGTCTTATTGAAGCAAAATCTTTAAACTCTTATCTTTCGGACAACGGACGACATTCAAAATCCCTGAATGAATCAACATCGACAGAGTCGCAGCGGTGCGCTTCTGAGCGGGTTCAAGTTTCTTGAGAGGAAAAAGCGACGAACATCGCGGATTTTTTTTTTAAATAGCGCACATCTTACTCAAAAGAAAGCAAAGCACTCCTGTATGCCCCTAAGGCGCTCCTCATATTACGGCGGGCCAAATCTACGGCTATAGAAGGTCTCGTTCATTTGTGAAAAGGCAGCAGAACCACTGTCGTTGTTTTAACTTTACTTTTTGTCCCTTTTGATCAGTAAACTAGTTTCGCCTTCGAAACACCTCTTCCCGTCACTGCAAGGCGTTTCGTAAAACATTTAATTACATACACAAACACATAGACAATAATAACGACGAAGTTATAGATTTTCAGTCTTCTCAGTTTCTACTATATATACGTTAGTTTCATCACGTTGCTGTGCTTCTGTTTGTCCTCATTTCCGGCTCGTGCGACCACCTCAAAGCTACCACGTCATCGGCCCCTACACAATGCTTGCTTACCCCTTTCTCCTCTCTTTCGTCGCATCTGTGACGGCGTGTTGAGACAGTTGTTGTCCATTAACTTCATTTACTCAAAACTACCGCCCCTCATCTGTCGCAGACACCAGCTCCAGCTTCAGCAGTGCTGCACACTTTTACTCCAACATCGCGTCACCGAGGCGAGGAGGGCGGGCGACCGCTTTCACGCGCCCGGCAGTCCTCAAGTGGTCGCCTCAAACGCGCGGCCCGCTTCCCGACAAACACATCGTATGCCGACCACTGTTTGCGCAGAGACACGAGTCAGTCGGCTGTCGGCAAGAGCGCCAGGAATGTGGTTCGGATACAGGGCGGCAACGTGGTGACCGGGTCTCGCAATGCTGCCAGCTAATCAGCTGGCCTGTCGCCACCGGCGTTGCCCAAGTTGAGGACCGAGGTGCGCGGAATAAGAAGGCAGTCGCCCGGGGCAGCGCTGTAGCCTTACGGCGGGGTGTCTGTCACCTCAGACCGCCTTTGTACATCCCCGGGCAACGCAACAATAATAAACACGGCCGGCGTTTACTGTAGCTTCGCCAACGTGGAAGGAATAACCATGCAGAGTTGGCAATCGTAGACAGCTAAGGCGCCCGTGTGCTGTGCGATGTCAGTGTACGTTAAAGATCCCCAGGTGGTCGAAATTATTCCGGAGCCCTCCAATACGGCCCACCTCTCTTCCTTTCTTCTTTTACTCCCTCCTTTATCCCTTCCCTTACGGCGCGGTTCAGGTGTCCAACGATATATGAGACAGATACTGCGCCATTTCCTTTCCCCCCAAAACCAATTATTATTATTATTAGACGGCTACCTGCATGAGAAGCGTTTGAAATGCTCAGGGAATGCGTCTACTTAGGGCAGGTAGTAACCGCTGGCCCAGACAACGAAAGTGAACTAACAAGGAGAATAAGAACGGGGTTGAGTGCGTTTGGCATGTACTGTCTGGTCATCAGTAGCAGCCAGCTGGTATCCCTCATAACGAAAGGATACAGCAGTTGCTCTTTGTCGGTGCTCGAGTTTAGGGCTGGAACTTCGACATTAACGGAGAGGCTTGAACTGAGTTGAGGACCGCGCCGACAGCTATGGTAGGGAAAGTGATAGGTGTAGCGTCAAGAGACAGGAAGGTGGCAGATTTGGTCGGGCAGCAAGCATGAGTCATTATTATGTTAGTTGAAATGAAGAAAAAGCGGGCATGGGCAGGAAATGTAATGCGAAGGCAAGATAACTGATGCTTGTTAAGGGTAAAGGAATGTATTCTAAGAGAAGGCAGGCGTAGCAGGGGGCGGCAGAGAGTTTGATCCACGAATGAGATTAGGAAGTTTGCGGGGATGAGGTGGCCGAAGCTGGCACAGGGCCTGGTTAATTGGAGGGATACGGAAGGGGCATTTGTCCTGCAGTGCATGTAGTCAGGCTGCTGCTGGTGATGATGCCCTATATATAGCTTGTGTTGTTTCTTTTTACGATTTTTTACGCCACTTTCCTTTTGATGCTAAATCACGCAGACGTTGGCCGATAACTATGAGCTGTCAATTGATACAGACACACAGACGGAAGTTCGCGCCAATTGGCAATAAATTTGTTAGGTTCCTGTGACGTGCCCGTGTCGCTACTAGTGTAATACCACCAAAAGTTCCATCCCAACCGCCATAAGCTCTGCTGCCGTCTGTGTGGCTTAACAGTCGCAAGCACTTTTATGCGAAGCATACTAGCCGCACAACCGAGCTCTTCCTTGCTGCGCCGCGCGCGGCCGCGTAGCTAACACTTGTCCTACATCGGCGCACCACGTGATATGACGTCACAACAGCTGTGAAAGCTGGGGCTCAACTCGTGCGCTCGCTTGCGGACGCGCAGCCTCCGCCGGCGGCCTAACTCCCGCTCCTAGCGCTAGGAGATACTGACGTCACGCAATTGTATAAAAGGTGACGCACTCGTTGAGTCAGTTGAGCAGCGAGATGTCGGCCAGGGAGAGGGCGGCTCGCCAGATCGCAAAGCGCAAGTTACAAAGAGCCACGGAAACGGGAGAAGAACGAGAAGTACGGCTTGCCAAGCGACGTATGCTTCGCATCCTAGGCTTAACCATAAGCTAAGCCAGGCCATTTTTCAACTGCGGGACATTCCAAGGAGATATAGCGAAGTCACAGAAGCACTTTCCGCATCCGCGCGTCGGGAAATGGGAACGCAAAGAAAGTACCACTAGCAATAACATCACATTGTGTTGCCAAGGAGCACTGGCCACAGTAGCTTTTACAGCTCAACTCGCACTGCATACCGTACACCACAGAATCTTCCATCTATGACCTCATGCGCTTGTGAGGGTAGCCGCCATTAATTATGCTTTTCCTCCGGTCGCGCTTCTCACCACGAAAGTTAGGAAAGCAATGTACGAGAAGTTTTAGGTCACGGAACAACGGACTTGGTGCAGATGGAGATGTTTTGGTCCCTGCCCTCTTTGTTTATTTGTCTCTGCCAGTTATACAGCTGCAGAGTATTTCCTATTCCCTTCCTCTGTTTACATGTCTGCACTCCGATGGATTCCAACCATCTCCACAGATCGAGGAATGCGGTGCCCTTCGGGATGGCCCCTGTGTTGTTCCGGAGGCCAAGCAAGGCGACGTGCGCATACCACGGACTCCAAGGGCAGCTGGCAGCGCTCGAGATGCTGTGCAAATAGGCGGCGCCTCTCACTGGAGCCTCCTTGAGGCTGGCAGCCCTCGTGGAAGGCGCAAAACGAGGGCGAGCCGCCCGTGGCATAAGGGCGCTTGTGCGATGGGCCACTCTTCGCACGTCCTTCCCGCCGTACTGTCGTCTAACGAATGACAGCGGCGACTCGAGGCCCATCGTCACAGTGTCCCGAGAGATGGCGCGCGCATGCTCGCGCGTTCGTGCAAAAAAAGAAAGAAAGCGATAGGCAAGCCAAAGTG
Source organism: Amblyomma americanum (assembly GCF_052857255.1). NCBI lineage: Eukaryota > Metazoa > Arthropoda > Arachnida > Ixodida > Ixodidae > Amblyomma > Amblyomma americanum. Next base: position 19,105,965 of record NC_135498.1, on the reverse strand, counting down.
ACAGCCCTTGGGACGAGGTGCCGAGGAGGTAGACCGAGTGTGTGTAGTGTGGATACAATGCCATCCTACATCACTCCGGCAGCGCATGTGGGCATACGTCACCGCACGGACCTGAAGAAGTACTAGGCTCCGGACAGACAGTGTCTTAGCAAGGAGGAGGCGTTGAGAGTCTTAATGCCAACAAGCCCCCCCCCCCCTCCCTCCAACCCTCCCCCCTAAATAAAATGAAATCGTGCCACCTTTGCTGAGAGAATAGGAAATTGAAAAGAAACAAAACAAAACTGGATGATGGCGAAATTTTACTCACACACTACATGGTTCTGTACACACACACGCTAGATGAAAGACGAGCCCCAGTAAATGACACCGACATCGAGATAAGTGGATCCGAACAGCTAAGTGCAGTGCCAGGAGGCCCCGGTAAAAGGAGCAGGGAAGCACGGGACGCGCCGCGTAAAGAAAAGGCTTCGCCGTGGCCCGTGCCACAGCATCCCTCATCCTCACACTCCCCATCCTCTCCTCCGTGGAGCGGCTGCTGGCGCGCGCTATAGTCGACGCGGCATGCGCCAGAGTGCCCATCCGGCCGCGAGGCATTGTGCGCGCTGCCTCGCGTAATGGGCGCTCCTTTGTGCACCCATCAGGCAGCAAAATAAAAGGCGGGCCGGTGACGACGCGGCCGCCAGAGGGCTCCGGCACGCGTGTGCTACGCTTGCATTCTTTCCGCCAGGCGCCTCAGTTTGCTCAATGGCAGCCGTAAAGAGATGCAAATGAGCGAACGCGCGCGCGAGGAGGCGGCGGGGGCGGCTGCAACGTCAGGGCCTCTCTGGTGTCTCTGCCTCCGCCTTTGTCGGAAAGCAATAAGAACGCCTTGAGAAGGTTGATTTTAAGTGAGAGGGTGACGACGGGCAGACTTCATTTTGATACAGCCCCTTACACCTTGGTTGTAAGGAGGGAGCATTTAAAGCTTCACGGGGTCCTCTGGCTCGATGAGGCGCGATCATCGCCTTTGTCGCGCGAGGCAGATAGAATTTCTGCTCGCGCGGAATCTCGGTACAGCGCAACGCGCCTTCGATTTACTTTCTGGTGAGCTAAGCGAAACTTGCAGATTTTGTATGTGCAAGAAAAGACCGAACACTTTGTTCTATGATACTTCGCTGCATTGCTTAACGTAAGTGTCATCGTAAATCACGAGCGAAGATGGCAGCAATAACTGGGGGAGAGAAAATTCAAGGAGACGATGACGTGGTGCTATCCGAGATACGTATTTGAGAATATCCTATTGACTCCCATTTCTTCAGTTTTTTTTTTCCGAAACGAAGCGAATTCCTCGCATTTCGATCGAAATGGGTCATCGACGGCCGGAAAGTTACAAAGAAGCGAACGCTTTTGGACATTGTCTGTGTTGCGAGGAGAGAAACACCTCGAAAAAGGAGGAATTAAGCTGACTCAGAAGAACTTTTCGCTGCAGGTCTACATTTGCTCAAGGGGTGAGTAGGTTTTTTTGTGTGCGCGTGCGTGCGTGCGTGCGTGCGGGCGGGCGGGCGGGCGGGCGGGCGAAGGGCAGGGACAGGTTCACGCACTGTTCATGACCTTTGTAACTTTATCTCGCATACCTGGCTTCCCGTGAGAATTGCACTGCGAATTCTGCCTACCTTTCTTTTCTCAAACTATGGAGAGTCATCTGTACACTAAATGGACGAGGAGTCTCAAGGGATCGCAAGACAGCATGGTGTAAATTAGAGCAATTCATTTGTCTTCTTGAGTGTAATCTTCAGTAATGTGCCGGCATCTCGAATACATTTTGCCTTAGTTTTGGGTTTTCTTGTACACTTTTGAACAGGACGATTACTTCTACAAGACAAAACAATAATTAGGCACTTATTTCATCCCAGAACAATCTTTGAGTCTCATGTACGGGTCAGAATATTGAAATTTTAACATCTACCCGCCGCGATGGCTCAGTTACTGTCGGATTCTGCTATTGAAAACGAGGCCCCGAATTCAACCTTGGCCGCGGCGGCCACACTTAGGTGCAGGCGAAACGCAAAACCTGCCTTGTGCTGAGATTGCACTGGACGTTAAGCAATTGCAAGTGGCCAAAAATTATCAGCAGCCTTCCCTGCACAGCTCTCTCGCCTTCGACAGCTGCAGTCACTAGGCTTCGGCACGGATATCTCCATCAGTCAATGACAAATAATATTCCTACATGAGAACATAAAAGAATAGCATGGGAAAGAAGAAACGAGTGGGAATTAATTCGTCGTACTCAATTCAACGATTGCGGAACAGTCGGTGTGCACTTGGTGCGCGAATAAAAAAGACCCTCATCAGCGATCTTCAGCGAAAGAGAGGCCGGGTCAACCTTAACCTTGCCAGTTGGTTTTCTTTTTTCGCTGACACAGAGTACAGAAAATTCAGACAAAGAAGAGCACACAGAGCGAATACAGTTGTGAGTGGAAATTGTGGGCCTACTGTAAAGTGCAGAGAGGATGTGTTCCAGTGTGTGCGCGTTCAATCGCTGAATATGCCCGCGCTATCTGCGCTTGGTGCATTCGAAGAGCAAGAGACAACAAAAAAAAGTACCGCTACCAAAGCGGCTTCAGTGCAGCTCCTTATTATTTTTCGTCATTAAGAGTGCGCACTAACACTTCTCATCCAAGCTTCTTCGTCTCAAGATTACCGAGAGCAACGAGTGTGGATTTCAAAAATTTTCAAATTTCTGCGAACTCTCAAGATAAAAATCGCGCCGAATGCCATTCTAGTTCTACGTCTGAGTTCTCTAAACTTGGAACGTTAAGCCGTACGAAGATCAACCCCATAATAATAATAATAATAATAATAATAATAATAATAATAATAATAATAATAATAATAATAATAATAATAATAATAATAATAATAATAACAATAATAATAATATTAATAATAATAATAATAATTGGTTTTGGGGGAAAGGAAATGGCGCAGTATCTGTCTCATATATCGTTGGACACCTGAACCGCGCCGTAATGGAAGGGATAAAGGAGGGAGTGAAAGAAGAAAGGAAGAGAGAGGTGCCGTAGTGGAGGGCTCCGGAATAATTTCGACCACCTGGGGATCTTTAACGTGCACTGACATCGCACATCACACGGGCGCCTTAGCGTTTTTCCTCCTTAAAAACGCAGCCGCCGCGGTCGGGTTCGAACCCGAGAGCTCCGGATCAGTAGTCGAGCGCCCTAACCAAAGCGCCTTACCCGCTGCCAAACAAGTTGTTTTATTTTTGCGCTCATCATAGCTGCACGTGTTGCAGCACGACAACCACTTCTCTCTGCGCCTGAATGCAAAGAGTTACTGTATCCTACGTCTGTTTTACATATTGAACGGTTTGCAAAAATAACAACTTGCATCGGTTAGCGTCACTGCTTGCTTCTACTTTAATGCATTTACTGCCGCTTTATATAAATGCATTATATAATGTCACTCTACAGCAGCCTACTGAAGATTGAGTCACGACATAAATTATTTTAGCCCTCTCGCTGGACTCGCCGCTTGCTACATGACATGATTCGTTTAACATAAATAATTTTACAGCGGCGCATGTCCTATTCACAATAAAAAAAGAGAAGCTTTAGCGGCTATGTTTGAGACCCCACTGAGCCCAATTTAGCCGCCATTATTTATACAGAAATAGAAAGATTTAAATTGAAAGACTCGATGTTTCCTGCCTACCTTTTCTTTTTTTGGACTGAAAGTCAGCCGCATAATTTTAGTCTCCGTGATCATAGATGTTCTTATTTTTTGGGTAGCCTTTAGGGTGTTGAGTTCTAATTTTATACGTCGACGTCAGTTCAGCGCTGAGTACTGGGGCTGGTTGGTGTTGAATATTTCGCACGCGTAAAGGTACACTCAGGCCGGAATGAAACGCTTATACTGCCTGTGAAGAAAACAAAATATTTTATTTCTTTACTTCTGTAATTTCAGCTACAGTGTGCAAATAGCCTGATTAATGTTCCTGGATCCAGAGTCTACCGAAGTTTGTATTTAAGAACCTGTTGTAATGGATTAATACCTCGTTGGAAAGTGGAAAAGTATAGGATATGCGAGTTCGCGTTTTATTCCAGCCTGAATGTACATACAAAACAGGACGAAGAGAAAACAGACACCGCATTGAGACTGCGACATGTATACACTTCTTACGAGCGTACTTTCTGATAAACCGCAGGCAAGATCAAAAAAGCAGACGCATATTGTGTTAGTGTACTCTGAAAAAAAAAAAGCACGTCTCCGTGCACTCGTTACGACCTTCCTGGCACCGCTTTTGTCTATTTGCACTTTCATGTACTCCGAGATGACAGTCAATAATTATCATTTTGACGGTCGCTGCCGTACATGTACGGCGGTGTACAATTTCATTCTGATGCGTCAGTGAAAAAGATACACCGTGGGGACACGTTTCCTTCAAGCATCGAAGCGCCGATTATGTGTTATTTCTGGTACTTTGTGCGTGTGCATCTTTTTTGTTAATTAAAAAAAAAGAAGGAGTCAGGACACAGATACTCACGAACAAGTGGTCCTCCGTGTCTCACATTGAGTCTTATCTCTCCTGCGCTGTATCACATCGCCATGCCGCATCGACTAGCCTGAACTGCTGCTGGTAGGTGCGATGGTTCTACTAAACGTATTTCACGATCCACCCCACGCTTCCCATCTCTTTAGAGGAGCTCCGGATGTTTGCTAACTCGCTGCAGGCAGATAGAGGCAGCGGATGAGATCAGTCTACGCTGCAGGCTTCCAACTTTGAGCTACGGCTTGGTCGGTGAGCTCGTCGACACACATCATTCTCCCCCGGAGGAAAGAGGGAGAGGGGGGGGGAGAGAGAAGAGGGTTCGCAGCCAACAAACGCTGATCAAAGGCGACGCTCGCGGGAGCTCCTATCGTGCGCAGCTAAGACCGCAGGATACGGTCAGCGAGAGTACTGCGAGCAATTACCGCTTTAATCCCGCACCAGGCAGAGAAGAGGCCGGGGCCGGAACAAAGCGCTAAGTGCGCGCGCACGCCTGCCCGCTCGGAGCCTGTGATGAAGCAAAGCGAGTTTCCGGAGTAACGCGTTTAATAGATATCGGTTCACGAAGGCAACCTCAGTCATTAGAGCAATACGCTTCCCTTCTCACCCTCGATTCCCTCTCTCCCCCTTCCTCCCACATAAACACACAAATGCAGGCAGGCGCCCTCGTTCGTTTCTTCTCTCCCCCCTCCCCCTCTCCACCTTATTTGTCTTTCGCTACCGGAGGAAGGCGCCCCAAGGAACCGCGAGTGGCTGTCCCCGGCGAAAAGCGCGAAATATGGTCCGCGATTACCGTGGCCTGCTCATAAACACTGATTGGCCCCGGCTCGCGCAAGCCACCGATACATTGTTTGCGCAGCAGAGGCGCGCGGCGGCGGCAGCCCTGTCACGTGGCGCGTTCTAGCCTAATGGCGCGGATGCTCCGCCGTCGTTATAGAGCGCCTAGCGTCTGGGAGGACTAAAAGCCATCTGCGGGCGTGACGACAACGAGCCCGACGCAAGGCTCCGCAACCATGTTGTCGCCTTTATTAATCACCACTCCTCCGCGGGACCTGCGCTCTACTGACGACGGTCGGGAGGATTAGGGGACGTGCACTTCGTTCTGCCGCGACACGGGGGAGAGAAGAGTAGCGTGCGGTGTGGAGAGGGGGAAAGAGGAAGTCATTTTGGGGCTCGCGGCGGCTTTGCTGCTGCTTTGTCGCCGGTAGCATCATCCCGCTGCAGTACGGCGTGTAGTCGGGTCGCGAAGCGTGCGGTCCGTTATAGCTGCTGCTGCTGCCGTCTTAAGAGGAGGCTCCCTCTATGGCCACAACCACTAGAAGGGATTACGTCCCACTCGTGGGGTTCCTGCACGAATGTGATGAGTTACGAATGTGACCTCTATAGTATGGAGGGGATAGATTATACGCCCGCTTCTCACCGGCGCTAAGGGACATATCTGACAGAGCAGCGATTTCTTACACTACTGGCATGTTCACTCGCTTCACGCAGCTCACTAGGACCCTGACTGGATTGGGCCTGCCCTATAATTTTGAAAGTTTTTTTATGAAATATAATTCTATATAGAAAAAATAATGCGATGGCAACTGGCAAGCAAGGGGAAATCTTTTCCTTGTTTGTGTACCAGGTGACTCGGGTCATGTTTTTCCTGATATTTCGTCCATGTGATCGAGATTCTACTGAAAATCACGAGTGCTGAGTTTATCAACTGCAGGTTAAAATCCCCAGGTGGTCGAAATTATTCCGAAGCCCTCCACTACACCACCTCTCTCTACCTTTCTTCTTTCACTCCCTCCTTTATCCCTTCCCTTACGGCGCGGTTCGGGTGTCGACCGATAAAGGAGACAGATACTGCGCCATTTCCTTTCCCCAGAACCCAATTATTATTATTATTATTATTATTATTATTATTATTATTATTATTATTATTATTATTATTATTATTATTATTATTATTATTATTATTATTATTATTATTATTATTAGAGACTACCAAATAGTCTTCGTTAGTTTCAAAACTAGAAAAGCGCTGCATCTAGCTGCTCGCTATGACGCGTTGGCGTCGGGACATGCAATGTTTGCATCTTTGGGCCGATAGATGGTGACTGCTTTACTGCGCTTTCAAGCCAGCCGCAGTAATAAAAAAGACGAAAGCAAACGTACACAATTCTTATCCGCGAGGACAGAACATCTGTCGTGAATAACAATACTGGAGACGCGCTGTCGTTGCCCAATCACGGGTTTCCACGCATTATTTTCCCCTGTTCATCCCCTAATCATCGCGGCGTAGCTTTAGGTTTCTTTATGTTTTTTAATCTTAAACAAACTGAACAAGACGCTGCTGTTTCAGAAAACTCGTATACCGAATAAATTTGACGCACCAAATCCTCTCTCGGCAACATCTCAGGGCAAGATTTTGTAAGGAAGAAGAAAAGTGTTTTCATCCGCTCGGTGTATTCCTCGTCGCTGCAATTTTATTCCGCAAAAATAAAAAAGTTAACAGAGGAGCGGCGGAGGAGGAACAACAGCATTCCTCGACGTTGATGATCTCCGAAAGTAAGCGGTACCATACAATGAGGGGGCACCGAGGAACAAGGCTTTCTTTCTTTCCATAGCTCCGTACAGACACGACGGCCCCGCATACCTCGACTGCTTGACGTACTACACATCGCTACGGACGACCCCTCCCCCACCTCTTTCCTCCCTCTCTTTCATCTTTACCCCGCGCAATACTTCTGCCGAAAGAGTAGATGAAGCGAGCGTGTCTCCCGACGCATACCTCTCCCCTCTTGGGCGTTGGGCGACGAAGCTTGTCCCTCCTCTCCCTCCTCCTCAGACGACGACGGACCGACTGATTGGACTAAACTTGTTAGCATTGATCGCCAGCGCGGCATGCTTCATCGTCTTATCCCGCGCAATGTGTCGGCCTTTAACTCGCTTAAGGCTGTGTGTGTCGCTCGCGGACGTAGCCCGGTTTCCCTTGTTCCTCGAGGCGGCCTCCTTAGCATTATTATTGGTTCTCTGAACTCCATTCACTTGACCGGGGAACCGAGTTTGAGGCCCCTGTGGGTATTGCACACGCTGGAAACGTGCGCACGCAAGAACGTACACATAATCAAATGCCTCTACAGCTTTCGATTGTGGAAAACGAAAGTTTGCTCGTGTCTCGTAAAACTGTCCCGTCGCGAAGTATGAAACAGCGGTTCGGCTCGTCAGAAGAGTGAGATAAATTTTGCACAGGGCGTTTCGCCAACAAACGAGACTTTTATTCTCTGGATAAGTGCAGGAGATAGCCTGCGACCGCTCGAAGTTTGGTTTACAGCCTTAGATGTGGAGTACTTTGGAAGAACAGTGCTTTCGTTATTTTTAACACAACCGCTAGACTTCGTACAGCTTGGCTCAATATGCTGGTCTTACGAACCTGAGAAAGTGTGTATTCATTCACAACAATCTGGAGCAGTGCCGTGGAACGCATGATGAGTAACAGCGTCCAGACCTTATCTGAAGTATTCGTGACCTTGTTATCAACGTGCTGCAATCGGCTAATGCTAACGGTCTGTAGGAAGCTTGGGAATAGTTCTAAAAGAAAAAAAAGCCAGAAGTTAGCTCGTACTAGATAAGAAGTTGGAGAAGGCATTTGCCCTGCAGTGGGTGTAGTCAGGCTGCTGCTGATGATGATGAGAAGCTAAGCACGCGGTCATACAATGCAACTAATGAGGCGAACTTAGTTACTGACTGCAGACCGCCGCTGGCCTGATTCAGCGCGGGACAAACCGTGCCGACTGGCGTGGCCGGCTGCGCTAATTGCGTATTGTGGTCGGCGCACACGTGTAGTACCTGTAACGCTGCAACCGGCTCGGACGCCCGACAGGACGGGCCCTTTCATCATGTTCAGCACTAGCGCCAGTCAGTATGCCGTGGGAATGCCGAAGCACGCGTGGCGTCGGCGCAGTATGGGGAAGAGAATTTACTGCGCCTTTTTCACATGGACGCGCTGCGCATGCACGTCTCTCCTCCTCCTCCAGCTCCACTCTATGTTGAAAACGAACCACCAGCCGTTAATGCGCATGCGCTGTTCATTTTAGTGACAGGAACAAGCGACAGATGGCGGCAGCTGTAAAGCATTACGGAACGCTTCGCATGCGCAATTGGTGCTTCGTGGAACCAGATCGGGCCCTAGTCCCCGGGTTCGAACCCGACCGCGGCGGCTGCGTTTTTATGGAGGAAAAACGCTAAGGCGCCCGTGTGCTGTGCGATGTCAGTGCACGTTAAAGATCCCCAGGGGGTAGAAATTATCCCGGAGCCCTCCACTACGGCACCTCTTTCTTCCTTTCTTCTTTCACTCCCTCATTTCCCCTTCCCTTATGGCGCGGTTCAGGTGTCCAATGATATATGAGACAGATACTGCGCCATTTCCTTTCCCCCCCAAAAAAAACCAAAAACCAAAAACCGAGTCCCCCCACTTATATTTGTTTTCAGCCGCTTTTCTCCCCCTCGCCAGAAGGCGCCACATCTTTTGAAAAAAAGAGGATTGGTCCCGAAACATTCCGCTTGAGGTCTGCAGACAGAAGGCAGTCATGGGCACAAATTCCCGCAAACTTTTCGCCGAACATGGGAATCGTCAGCAGAAATAAAAAATAAAATTCACAGGGACACCTAATTGCATTATGTTTCAAATGCAATAGCGGCATAAGCTGTGCTTGCGGACCCATATGCACATTTGTCTGCTCATTACGAGACATTCTCGTGTCATCTAGCAGGTGGTTAGATGTTTCCCCGTAGGCAACGCGAGCGCTCTCACGCTTTTTGAGCGACACGGACCTTGTCTCGCGTTTGTGATGTCAGAAAGTGTGCCTTGTTTTTTTTTTTAGTTTTTCATCTGCCTCCTCCTCCCATCATCATCGTCCCCCATCGTGACCTTCTTTTATCTCCTCTTCCCGTCCCCCAGAGCAGAGTAGCAGGCCAGATATTTATTTTTCAGGCCAAACTCTCTGCCTTTCTTATCAATAAACCCTCTCTCTCTATCTCCCCGTAGGTGTCAAGAGGTGGCGACATGGACGCAATGAGAGTACATCGAAACGTAAAGTTATCACGTCGAGTCCGGTGACATCCCTTCCCATCAACCAATAAGAATACCCCCATCTGTTGTGCAGCTTCCCTTCAACAAATGGGCGAATTTTATACCGGATGAAGAATTTTGGCATCATGAGGCTTCTAAATGCTATCACATTAGAAGTTTCCTCGCTTGAAGTACAATCTGGAAACCTAGGCTTTGAAGCGATATGTTTTAGCATCATCGCTGGCAATGTATAATGTGTCATGTAAAAAATTGGAGAGGATACTTAAGCTGGGTATGACGCGATAGCTTAGTGGGTTAGGCTTTGCATTCTGAGCAGTTTGACACCTTTGAACGTATTTTTGTTTTGTTTTTTCAATTGTTTCACATCATTAGTTGATCAATTACGCAGTCTAAATTTTCATAATTAGCATAATCAAGCATAGGCTCTTTATTATGCCCATTTGGACACCTTTTGCCCCTCTTTCTACGATTTCTCATTTCTTTCATTCATTAACTAATTACAGTGATTTCATTGACCCCTCAATGCTTATTACACATGAATCAGTCATCAAGCTCAAGAACCACAAATTACCAAAATAATTTTTTTTTCCGCAGTCCCCGATTATTTTCCACATGCGGTGCCCACTATTACTACTCCGACGGCTTTTCGATCGAACAAGCTACATACGCTGTCGTGTAAAAAAAAAAATCTCTTCAATAGCTTATGAAAGACATTGGCTTGCCATCTCCTTAAAATATTTGCATGCAGACTTTGCTTCGGTTAAAAATAATGAGTCGTCCTCCGCTGGTCTGTTCTTAGATGAAAAGCAAGGCAACAGTTATCCGATGTCGCAGTACAAAATGTTCAAGAGCTCTGCACGCCTCATTCAGTGCCTTTTTCCTCTAAGAGAAAAAATTTGCACCGGTGAAATGTTCTCCCCAGAACTTTGCAAGTTTTCTTAAGATTACACGATCTAAAAAAAACTGAGGTGCCGCGTAACTTACGTAAACCACGTGCACCCCCTGGCTACAGCAAGAGCAGCGCGTACTTTCCTTCGTGGAAGGGCATTGCAGATTTTCACATATGTTCTAGTTACAGAATTCAAATGTCGTACCGCCGGTGAAACAAAATTGTTCGAATTTCGTGCCGACAGTCCGCATTAGACTTGCGCTTTGTAAGCTACTGAAATTCTTTGTAGCTTTTATTACTGAATCTCAGCAAAATCATATATCGAATCTGTGTACGAAGGACAATTTCGCTTTGTACTTCTATGTTCATTTCAGATGTTGTAAGAAACCTTTCGTTAGAAAAAAACGAGTTCTAAACTTAACCGAAAAGATCGAACGATAGAATCTTGTTTATTGTACGTCCCTACGGCGGCTTTCTCGGCAAAGCTCCCGTTTCGTAATGTGGTTCAATTTATACTTCACCTGCCTTTATAGAAGCAGTGCGTACTTGAAAATTTTGTAACTAAATTCTCTCCCAGCTTCGCATATTGACTTCGTTCAGAAAATGCGATATCCTCTGAGAAGACGTACGATTTGCGAGCGTGTCTAGGCAAACAGCCCACCGCGGCGGTACTCATATCACTGCGTCCACAGCGGGAGCATGTATAACCGCTCCGCTGCAGCCGAATTCACTCACTGTGCCCCGAAGTATGAACTTTCTTCAAGTAAAACCGCGCAGCCTTATACAATTTGAAGCTGACGAAAACTTGGGTGGCGGAATTCGCCAAGCTGCGCGCACATAGATATGGCTTCCAATTGGCCGGGACCGCAAGTACTGTCCTGTTATAGAAGCTACCTCGTACTAATCACAGAGTGTTCTCGTGCAGAAACCGGTATGCCCCGCCGCGGTGGCTCAGTGATTAGGGCGCTCGACCACTGATCCGGAGTTCCCGGGTTCGAACCCGATCGCGGCGGCTGCGTTTTTATGGACGAAAAACGCTAAGGCGCCCGTGTGCTGTGCGATGTCAGTGCACGTTAAAGATACCCAGGTGGTCGAAATTATTCCGGAGCCCTCCGCTACGGCACCTCTCTCTTCCTTTCTTCTTTCACTCCCTCTTTTACCTTTCCCTTACGGCGCGGTTCAGGTGTCCAACGATATATGAGACAGATACTGCGCCATTTCCTTTCCCTCCAAAAACCAATTATTATTATTATCAACTGGTTAAGGCAGGCCTCTAATGTGTGGTAATCGAAAAAGAGAATAAATACTGCTAACGCCTGCCTTTTCAGTCGCATGATACCACTTATGTTGACGTTCCTGGTAATTTTATTTTTGGTTAAGCGTGTAACGTCCTCACATTGAAAATGTCGAATAGAAGTTTTGGACCTCCAGCATTTAGCGTTGCTGGTGCGTTCATTGCATGGCTGAAAAGAAATGGTAAATTTGTAATGCAAGTGTGATTACTGCAAATTCTAAATAGCAAGCTTAAGGGTGATAAGACCGCACACGCGTACTTATGAGGATGCGATAAGTCAGTAATCAATTAAAAACTATTCCTTCACTCACAGCTGCCTTTCATTTGAAACTGCAGGTTCTTCTGCAATTAGGGATACCATTTTTAATTACTGATATTGCACTAGACCTCATGCATTCCAAAACGCCGACACTCAGCTCTTGTTCCGACAAATGTCTTAAAAAATTAAGTTTAAGCAACTGACATACTTTTGCAAGTATAAACGAGAAATACGAACCTTCCACAGGCTATATGAAAGACGAGGCAGTGAACGCGGCTCCTGGTGGGAACTGACGCCAGTCCTAGCTCCCACCGCTCTGCACGCTTTTATCAGGACGGAGTGCATAACAAAACATGCGTAACAGGTGCCGACTGGGGCATAAAGAGGGAGCAGCAAGCGTTGAGTGCGCACTCGTGGCGCCGCATAGAGAGGCGACCGGTGCTTGACGCGCTGCGGAGCCCATTCCGGGTTCACGTTTATTTGTCAAAGCTACGCTGAGAGAATAGTACTCGCTCGGCGGTGCCGCCTTCAATGCTCGGCTGTTTATGCACGGTTGCTTTTCAGTCGTACACCCCTCCCAATGACGTCTGGTGTTTACGGCTTATACTCAAACAGCGGGAAAACCTCTGTTACTTTATTTCTCAGTGTTTCACGTGTTCCTTAACCTCAGCTCTCTCCCGCGAAATACAACGCAAGGAATTCAATGTCCAAGCAGAGAGCATCCGATTAGTTTTGTTCAATGTCCCCGAAACAACTTCTCCTGTTCTTCCTTCTTATTTTTTATTTATTTTTTAGGAATACTCCAGAGCCGCTTGACTCCAAGCAGGAGGCACAAAGAGCAAAAGCACACCAGAAGGGTACGTCAAAAAAAGTAACATTGATCAAACACAAGAAATCAAGGCATGTAACCCTGCAATAAAATACAAGAATACAAGTACAACTTAAACCGAGCATAGTCATGTTTGTAATGAACAGTTTAGCACTGGGCCTGTCGATAATATACTTAGGTAACTTACTCCAATCGCATATAGGTTTCTGGAAAAAATGAATAATTAAAGGTATTGTTTAGAGGTATAAATATATTCCTGAATTACTGCCCCGTTATCAGAACGTGAGCTTGAGCGTAGAGTGTTAACGATAAAGAAATTGTGATTGTTAATTTGTATTATGTCGTTACATAATTAATGCAAGTATTTTAATCTGCATCCGGAACGTCTCCCCTTAAGTCTCTCAAGCCCAATAAAATCAATAATTTCTCTGACGCTATCACTGCGTTTATATCTGTTGCAAATAAATCTACCCTCGGTTCTCTGCACTCTTTCTAATTTGCCAACATTTTTCTTTGTATAAGGGCAACCATAGACACAAAGCATACTCCAGACATGGAAGAACCAACGCTTTATATGCTGGGAGTTTCACGTGCATAAGGGCTTTTGAAAACTTGCGTCGAATAAATCAGAGAGATTTAAAGGTTCAAGTTGGTGCAGACAATGGATATGAAGATCTGAACTCAGATTGTGTGTAATAGTAACTCCGAGATATTTAGCAGCCGGTGATTCCTTGAGTACAGTTCCATCTACAGAATAAAAATGTTGCAAAACGGTTTTGTTCCTGGATATACAATTAATTCTTATCGTTTTCTTATTCTTCATCTCTGTCTTCTTCTTCAGCTACTTTTATAAAAAAAAAGCCGAAGTCGAAGTCTGCTGCGTACAGACTGACCATGCGTTCCTATCAACCGCATTATATAGTTGTCCCAGGTATCACGGGCAGGTGGCTACGCATAATGAGAAAATTTAAATTTGGTTTTTGGGAAAAAGAAATGACGCAGTATCACCTCACATATCGACGGACACCTCAACCGTGCTGTAAGGAAAGGAATAAAGGAGAGACTAAGAGAAGCAAGCGGTGCCGTAGAGAAGGCTCGGGAATAATTTCGACCACCTGGTGATCTTTTCACGTGCTCTGACATCGCACAGCTCACGGGCGCCTTTGCATTTCGCCTTCATCGAAACGCTGCTGCCGCGGTCGGGGTCGAACCAGGGAACTCCGGATCAGTAGCCGAGCACCTTAACCACTGAGCCACCGCGGCGGGCCTTTCAATTTGCCGAAACAAATTTTAATTTCTTTTTCGATTTAATGGCGCCGGACTCTTGTCGAGCGCATGCTTGCTTAGGACGCGGAGTCATCCCCGGGCTGACAGTGAAAGACGCTAGAGAAAATGGCGCTGCGGTCATGACCAGGAGCACGGTCTAGCCAGGAGAGCTGGAGGACGATTCATTTTGTTTGGTTCTGATGAAAAAAAAATATGCAGTAGCAGTCTCATTTAACGGTGGACGTCTGAACCGTACGACGAGAAAAGAAATGAGGGAGCGAAAGAAAGACAAACTAGCTTCATGACGACGTGCAGCAAATCATCGCATCTATGAGTCATTTTTTATGCACCTGTGTTGTGCTACTCTTTGCTGTCTGTTTTCCACTGCTTCGTCACTCTAGATAATCAGCACATCTTCCACTGCAACACTTTGCACTAAGCGCACCTAATGCGATCCAAGCATAACAAGTCCTCCACTTATCTTGGCAGAAGCCCACAACGAGCTACTTTCCCGAATGTCCTCCTCGCATGGCATACACTAACGCCACTAAGGGCTTCTTTGTATTTCGGCAAACACATATAAATTGTCTGCCGCACTCCTAATTTGTACACGACATGTATAAGAGACTAATGTTCATTACTACCAGAATGCACTGGCTACGAATAACAAGCCTCTGAATATGAACAGAAGAGATCTGGCACCCAAGCCTCCAAAACGAAGCCCATTACGGGTTCTTCGATTCCTCCATTAGCGGGAGGTAAAAAGGCTGAGTAGTTGCTGACACTGCGAACGGATCGATTCGGGCTGGGCTCTACACGAATGGAGCAGCACGCTTTCAACTTTTGTTGGGCGTCTGCAAACATGATCATGAAAAGATACCGCCAAGCATCACATCTACTTGTGTATTACGCGGAAAACCTTGATGTGGGGCTGGTTATGAGACTGGCCGTTAAAGTAATTGCAGCCACACGGGGGCATCACTGGTAGTCTGCTTTTAGTGAAGGCGTGGCGTTCATATTTTGGTTCTGATCGTATTTAGGAGCCATTTAACGCTGAATGTAAGAGTGGTTCTCCAAACGAATTGTCATGTCGCTATGCGGAATTTCAGACAAAACTTGCTTCAAAATGTTCCATCATATGTATAAGCCTACAGATCCAAAGTTTCGTTAATGACCAAGCTCTTTTCGGAAAATGTCTTTGGTTGATGTGAATTTCTCCGCATTCTCCTTACTACTACTACCTTCTGGATCTGCATTTGATGATACCACGTTTTTTTCCACACTATGTATAGTACGCCAAGAAAAGTGTTAAACGTGCTCCCTCGCAACCCATGCTCTTGATTAATACTGATGTGCTCTATATACACTCACGGCAGCTTGAAAACATGGGTAAGCGAGTCAGCGAAAGCCAGTAGAAGCGATAGACTAGGGAACGCCACCCAACCTCCATCGATAACCTAAGCACCTCACCCTTCCCTTTGAGAAATAACGTTCTCTACTACTACTGCTACTACTCGTTCTTGCTGACCGTCGATGAGGCGTGCGCAAGATCAAAAGCTATCACTGTCGTCAGCCGCCATCGCTGCGCATGAGTCGCTACAATCATGTGATCTCCACAGTTGTACATCCATTCCACATAGCGCCAAAAAAAAAACCCTTCAGCACTCATCTGGTTCTTCACAAGTCGCTCTATTTCAATTTGTTTTGGCGCTCTACAACTTCCTCATTATAAATATGAACGCACGTTCACAGCATTCAATGTGGGTGGGAAATATTATTCATACAGTATAGGTTCTGCAAACTCTGCCCGGGGACACGCGGACGCGAGCAGTCAGCGCCAACAGTGTGTTGTTGGTTAGTTACAGGCAGTGAGCAGGCGTTAACGTAACGCGGCCAAACATCAGGTTCGCTTGCGCTGCGCGACCGCCATTTAAAACTACGCTTTCTGGCAGGCTCTGTAAAGCGTGCACCACACCATTGAGGGTCATCATGCGAAAAAGTTAGAATTTCGTGTGTCTCGCCATGTCTCGGAAGGTTTGCAGGAATGGGGCGCAGTGAGTGCCTTTCCCCACGGTGTCTGAGTGATTAGCGCGCTCGGCTGCTGAGCCGGAGTGGCGGGGTTCGAACCCGGCCGTGGACGTGTTTCGATGGAGGCGAAACGAAAGAGGTGCGTGTGTGCTGTCAGATGTTAGTGCACGTCAATGATCCCCAGGTGGTCGAAATTGCTATTTTTGTGTTCTTTAGGACACGAGCCGCAAGGAAAGATAGAAAGGTTGGAGTGAAAGAAGAAAAAAATTGGCTGTGGTTTAGCTCTGGTTAACCCTAGTTGAACTGCGAAAGCTTCGTTCCCTCGGCACGTCGTCTACGCAGCGTCTCATTCCGGCGCTCTCGAGAACTCAAAGCGGTCTCTTCCGCAGTGAAGAGTGACTCCGGGACGTGGCACGACGTCTAGCCGCATCTTCGTTACGACGCTGCTCGAGTCGTGCGGCGCGTTCTCCTGGCGTCCCTTGAGCGCGTTGTCTATTCCTTGCTTCGTACTGTCGTTGTTGCGTCTCTTTCGCGCTCTCCATAATTACAATACACTAGGGCGAACCGCATATATATATATATATATATATATATATATATATATATATATATATATATATATATATATATATATATATATATATATATATACACACCCCGCGAGGCACCACCTCCTCTCTTTCTACCTCAGCGGAGCACTTCTGGTGGAGCGAGCGGCGAGGGCAGTGGCGCTGATGGCGGAGCCATCTGTAGGAGCGCGGCTGCGGCGTTGCTAAGCAATGGCGGCTCAAGGTCGTTCGTGGTCACGACATACGGCATACGGCTGAAGTGCGCGACGAGCCCAAATGGCTCGCTGGCTGGCATAGTGATACCTTCCGCTTTAAATGGAAAATGGCTACTGAGCCAGAGTTTCCAGGTTAGAACACGGCAGCGGCAGCCGCGTTTCGTCGGAGGCGAAACGCAAAAGCGCCCGTGTGCTTTGCGATCTTAGTGCGCATTACAGATCCACAGGTGGTCTAAATTATTCCGGAGCCGTCCACTACGGCACCCATTTCTCTCTTCTTTCAGATTATTTCGGAGCCCTCCACTACGGCACCCATTTCTCTCTTCGTTCACTCCCACCTTCCTTTATGGCGTGGTTTGTGTGTCCATCGGGATCTGAGAAATTTTCTGCGTCATTTTTTTCTCAAAAATCACTTTTTGAAACCACTTTTTTACCGTAGTGGAGGGCTCCGGAAATTTTCGACCTTCTGGGTACCTTGAACCTACTGATCTGCAGTTCCCGGGTTCGAACCCGACCGCGGCGGCTGCGTTTCGATGGAGGCGAAACACAAAGGCGCTGTGTGTTATGCGATGTAAGCGCACGTTAAAGACACCCATGTGGTCAAATTGGTTTTTGGGCAAAGGAAATGGCACAGTATCTGTCTCATCTATCGTTGAACACCTGAACCGCGCCGTAAGGGAAGGGATAAAGGAGGGTGCGAGAGAAGTGCAGTAGTGGAGGGCTCCGGAATAATTTCGACCACCTGCGGATCTTTACGTGCACTGACATCGCACAGTACACGGGCACCTTAGCGTTTTTCCTCCATAAAAACGCAGCCGTCGTGGTCGGGTTCGAACCCGGGAACTCCGGATCAGTAGTCGAGCGCCCTAACCACTGAGCCACCGCGGCGGGTATGTGGTCAAAATTATTCCGGAGCCCTCCACTACGGCACCTCTTTCTTCCTTTTTTCATTCCTTACCTCTTTTATCCCCTCTTTTACGGCGCAGTTCAGGTGTCGGCCGAGATGTGAGACAGATACTGCGCCATTTCCTTTCCCCCAAAACAAATTTCATTCATTTCAACGGACCCGCCGCGGTAGCTAAGGGGTTACGACGCTCGGCTACTGATCCGGTGTTCCCGGGAACGAAACCGACCGCGGCGGCTGCGTTTCGATAGAGGCGAAACGGTAAGGCGCCCATGTGCTGTGCATGTCAGTGCACTTTAAAGATTGATTATTCCGGAGCCCTCCACTACGGCACGTCTTTCTTCTTTCAGTCCCTCCTTTAACCATTCCCTTAGGGCGCGGTTCAGGTGTCAGCCGATATGTCAGGCAAATACTGAGCCATATCCTTTCCTCAAAAATTAGTTTTTTTTATAACGTGCGATGACATCACACATCACACGGGCGCCTTATGCGAAGTCCTGCACTACGGGGCACATTTCTTTATTTCTTCTTTCACTCCCAGCATTCTTTCTTCCCTTATGGCGCGTTATTCCGCCGCGGTGGCTCTGTGGTTAGTACACTCGGTTGCTGATATGGGGTTCCCGGGTTCGAAGCCGACCGCGGCGGGTGCGTTTCGATGGAGGCGAAAAAAAAAAGTGGTTGTAGAGGAAAGGAAAATGGCGCAGTATATCACACCACGGCGGACACCTGAACCGCGTCGTAGGCGAAGAAATAAAGGAGAGATTGAGAGAAGAAAAGAGGAAAGAGGTGCCGTAGCCGAGGGCTCTCGAATAATTTCGACCACCTGGCTGGAGGCGAAACGCTAAGGCGTCCGTGTGCTGTGCGATGTCAGTGCTCGTTAAAGATCCTTAGGTGGTCGAAATTATTCCAGAGCCCTCCGATACGGCACCTCTTTGTTCTTTTATTCTTTCACTCTTTCGTTTAACCCTTCCCTTACAGCGCGGTTCAGGTGTCCGCCGATATGTGAGACAGATACTGCGCCATTTCCTTTCCTAAAAACCAATTTTTTGCCGTAGTAGAAGATTCCGGAAAAATTTCTACGACTTGGGGGGGGGGGGGGGGACGAGGTTAAACTTGGGGTCTGTAACGTGCACTGACATCGCACAGCCCACGGGCGACATATGCGTAGCCATAGAGTTTTGCGTAGACCTCCGCGGCGCACATTTCTCTTTTTCTTCTTTCACTCTCTCCTTCATGCCATCCGCCACGACGCCATTAAGGTCTACACCGTAAACTGACATATTTGCTGCGGCTTTCCTTTCTACATAACCAATAACTATTATTCGGCAGAGCAAAGGCGCTCGTGCCTCTTGCATCAAGTGTGAACTTTCACCAGGGCGGAAAGACAATGCTGGCATCACTGAGTGACCCGCATTACGCAGCATGCAGTACGTAAATGTCGTCGGCTTTGTTTTCGAAATGTGTGCGCACAAACTTTCGGATGTTACCGGGCAGCGTCCCAAACGCCCCCTCACATGTGTTCCCCCCGCCTCCCCCCAAATTTTTTGGGGTGGCGGTGAGCGTCTGAAGAGAGTTTCGAAGATGTGTGGCGGCGTCTTACGAACGCAATGGCCATCTGATGACGACGAGCGTTGCACGAAGAGCGAGCTGCATTCACTTGCTGGTGACGTCATCGCGGGCGAGCGCGTTCCCCACTCGAAGACGATGAAGGTAGCGCAAGGCACGTACTTCGCTTTGCGAGGGTGTGCTCGATTAGCTGCTATGGACGTCATATCACTGCTGCTCAGCCACGTAGTCTAGTGCGATTTGACGGTTATCGTGTCCGTTATGTAATCGCGTAAAGGAGGGTGCAAGAAGACAAAGGCATCCGCATAGCTAACTCATCCACTGCTTGTACCCTTTTCGCTACAAGACCCCCAGAATGAGGTATTTATTCCTAGCTTCTTATGCCTAAAATTATCTTACAAATCGCGTCGGACTGTACGATACTACCACTCGTTGTAAAAAGATGGCACCGAAAAAAAGTACTCGTTGCAGACATATACCGTACAAATGCATTTATTTCAAACGAAAAGAAAAGATATGAAAGACGAAATGCGTTCTTTAAAACGCAAATTACAATAACTATTGAAGGGTGGTAGTGCACCACTCGGGAAACAGTCAAAAAACACCATCTCCTCAGACTGCCGAAAACAGCGGCGCACCAACGAACACAATTAAGTAGTTCCACCCGCTCAACCTCTGAGCTTTCTAATCAGCTTGCTGGAAAGCCGTCTTCCCCGTAAAGCGAAGATCCTTGCTCTCCCCCTGTGAGCGCGGCTTCTCTTCGCTGGTGGAGTCGCGAACCTTCCAAGACGACCGCGGGCACCGAGCTACCCTCCGACACTCCCGAGGCACTACCGCTGTCGCATGCAGTGGCCGACGAAGACTGCCAGAGGCTGACAACCAGACACAGAGCCGCCGTCTCCACTTCGTCCAAACAGCAGGTCACCGGGCCCTGAGCGTCCGCGCTTCTCGCCGTCCACGGCACAGAACGCTTCCTTGGAGCCGTGCACGGTAGCGGCGAACTCCGGATGAGCTCCAGGTTGATGCAGCGGGACACGTGAAGGCAGTCGCTGTCGTGCCGCGGTTAGCTCAACCATTCTAAAGCAGGTGACAGGTAAGCTAGCAAAGCAGTTGGTACCTGGCGGAGAAGGGGGCGGGATGAATTGAGCCCAGGCGCCTTCTACTTTCTCGCCCACAGGCTCGGCGGTATCTTCAAGGAACCGGTGTAACAGACACTGATCTTGCTTGTTCGACGGCAAGATGGAAGACAGATGGTCAGGACACGAGGGCGGCGGTGACTTCTCCATGGCGGGCGCAGCCGGCGGCAGCAGCAAAGAGTCTTCAGCTTCGGAGATTAAGACCACTGTCTTCACTTCTCGCTTCTTCGGAAACATATTCGCACCGCCGGAGGAACTGGCACATGAACCAGGCATGGCCGCGAACGGCTGACCCCTGTTTAGGCTTAGGTGAACGCCTGCTGATTCGATACTACGACGCACCATTGAAGCTGAGATGCCTTGGACCTTTTCCTGCCGGCGTTTGATGCCTACAGCCAGGGCCGTTCGGGCGACGTGTGAAGCGAAGCTCTGCAGCAGACGGCGTCGGCAAGGCTCGGGCGTAGAGTCGTCGCTCAGATCCAGGTCCACGGTGGTGAAGAGCAGAGACATAGCAGAACAGAACACCATCAGCGAGGCGTTTAGAAAAAGAACTGCGTTCGTGGCGCTGCTACTGCTGCTGCTGATAGGAAGAAAGGAAAGGAAACTGCACGGGCCTGCCTACTGGCTCAAGCCGAGCCACGAGCCGATCGAGGGCAGGTTTTTCTTTTCGTCGTTTTCGCACGAGCACTGTTTTTTTTTTTTAGGAGAAAATATGACGCATTGGGCGCACATATCTCGGTGGACACCCGAACCATGCCGTAAGAGAAGAGAGGAAGGTAGGAGTGAAAGAAGATAAAATGAGGAGGGCTCCGGAATTCTTTCGACCACCTGGGAATCTTTAACGTGCACTTACTGGCCTGCGTAGCCATGCCAACCAACAGCCTCATCAACGCCGCCACAGTGGTGGTGGTGAAAACTTTTAATTGCTGCAATAGAGTTTGGGAGCCACAGAGTGGCCTCGCTACATGGTCGGCGTCCCTAGTCCCGGACATCGCATGGCAATGCCCTGTCTCTCGCCCGTCTCACCAGAGCCCTTTGGGACTCAAGTGAGGAGCAGTTGAGGAGGGCAGTCTCCCATGCCTCTCTGGAAGGGGTAGGTGAAGGGGGGAGGTGGGGATTTTGAGTACATGCCCAAACCATGTGGAAGATATCACAGGTCTCCCCACAGTGCGGGCATCGCCCATCCGTGTTAGGATCGTAATGCTTTAAGATTGCAGGACAGAGCAGAGTACCTGTCTGCAGGCGCCTTAAAGTTCGCTCCTCCGTCTTACTCAGCCCCTTGGCAGGGGCCGGGAAAAGGCGGTGGTTGTCGCTATAATGCGTTATTATTTCCCTGAACCGCAGCAGCGGCTGGTTAGTCTCCGAGCCAGAAGAGCTGGGATGAGGAGCCCGGTAAATAAGCGCTCGGGCAGCCGCGTCATCCGAAGATTCCGCGATCACGCTGGCCATCGCAGATCCCCGCACACGCACAATTCTGACGGATTCTGAGGGATTCAAAATTTCTCGTCGAACTCAATTTGTCTATCTTCCGCACACATACTCCGCGGCTGCACTCTCGACCGCAATGTAAGCTTAGTGAGGGGGACCTGCGCACACGGGAAACTCTGGGAATGAAGGGGCCGACCGTTTTGCCCGAGGCCTAACCAATCGGGCAGCCGGCCCCACGAAGCCGGATGCTCTCGCAGAGGTCCCCCTATTTTATGCGGAAATCATCAACTTCTACAAGGAGAAAAGATGCGTGTACCCACCTCCTCACCTCGACCTCGACCGAGCGCAAGCCACCATGCTTCGCAGACTGCAGACAAATTCCATTCTCAGTCATTCTAGGCTATACCTCATCACTGACGGGGAATATGACCCCGTCTGTCCTAATTGCGACCACGGAGTGTTAGCCACTCAGTCACACATCCTCTGGCGATGCGAGGGTAACCCGCCCCCACAAACATTACTGCCAGCTCCCTCCGCGGAGGATTGGACTTCTATATTATAATTATATATAGACCAGACAAGAAGACACAATTCGCACTCGTCTCGTGGGCTCAAGGCGTCGCCCCACCAAGGGGCCACACTCAGCCCACCTACCCTAACTCCCAACACTCAAGTGGCTAATAAAGGTGTTCTCTCTCTCTTTCTCTCTCTCTCACTCTTAAACACACGAAACCCGGAGTTACCGGGTTCGAACCCGACCGCGGCGGCTACGTTTTTATGGAGGCAAAGCGCTACGGCGGCCGTGCGCTGTGCGATGTCAGTGCACGTTAAAGATCCCCAGGTGGTCGAAATTCTTCCGGAGCCCTCCACTACGGCACCTCTCTCATCCCTTCTTCTTTCACTCCCTCCTTTATTCCTTCCCTTACGGCGCGGTTCAGGTGTCCGCCGATATATGAGACAGATACTGCGCCATTTCCTTTCCCCAAAAACCAATTAATAATAAATTGAAGTGGGCCTGTATCGAGTTCAAAACTAGCTTTCTCAAGCAAAAATTTTGAAAATCGGAAAATTGTAAGAGCGGTGGCTCAGTGGTGAGGGCCCTCGGCTACTGATCCGGAGTACCCGAGTTCGAACCTGACAACGGCGGCCAAAAGCGCCTGTATCCCTTTTCTTACGGCGCGGATCAGGTGTCCGCTGAGATGTGAGACATACTGCACCATTTCCTTTTTCCAACAACCAATTTTCAATGTTCCTATAAAGCTAATTCGGTCGAAAACCCGCCGGTGCAGCATTAGTCGGTCCCACATGTCGGAAATAATCGGGGGCTGCGTAGAAAATAATCGTGTCGTGGTAATTTGTGGTTCCAGTGATTGACGATTGATTGGTGTGTGATAGGCGATGACCAGTTAATGAAAACATTGTAATTAATTGATTAAAAAAATGAAAAAGAACAATCGACAAAGAGGTTGAAAGGTGTAAAAATGCTCACAAGTAAAAAGCCAATGCTTCACGATGGTAATTAAGAAATTTCAGTCTGTGTAATTGATCAATTAATTGAAACAATTGAAAAAATGGCAAATGCGTTCAAAGGCGTTTCCAACGAACAAGACGTCGCGCCGAAAGGGCGATGGCGTTCCGTATGCACTGGTCGCGTTCGACTCTTAAAAGGCGAAAATTAAGCGTCCTCCAATTTTTTTCGGTTCGATTCAAATGCGGACCTACTGCCTGCGATACTACACCCTAAATTATAAAAATGGGTTTTGAGGATCATATGCGATTCCGTGGAGCCCCGTGTACTGTGCGATGTAAGTGCACGTTAAGAATCCCAGGCGTTCGGAATTTCCAAAGCCCTTCACTACGGCGCCTGAGTCGCTTTGGGACGTTGAACCACCATAAACCGAACCATACGTGATTCCTCCTGTATGGCACGTATGAACTCCCACACTGCATTCTAGCAGGGCGTCCGGTCTTGCGGCCAATCAATGCTTTCGTACAGCAACACATCTACGTACTATATATATACAATAATGAAAAAAGCCGTTTAAATGCGCTTTTTTTAAAGAAGACAGTGGTTCACCAGTGATGTGCCATTGATGTACCAGGAGTATATCAGTAATGCACCAGCAGTGTACCAGCGAATCTTCATTCTGCCTGGCTTTATTAATGTATTGCAGCCGCACCAGTGTCGAGAAGCCACAGAATACGATTTCGCCAAGGCTGTCCGATCCACAAAAACCGCCTTGACAAAAGAGCTCCTCGGCGTTGCCAGCCCGCCAAGACCTGTATTCTATATCCCGAACAAACGGCAGGCGCATGCTCGCCTCGCGTGGCTGCTCTTTTCCCGGGGGTGCACTACTATACCGCGCGCGTCTCTCTCGCGGTCAGCACGACGAACCATCACTCCTCACTGCCAGTCCCGGAGCTGCGAGGGAGGAGGCCAGCTTCCCGTCTCCCCACGTCCCGATCTCCATTCTCCTCTTCATCCGTCACGCTCCGCTCGCTTCCCCCTCGGCTACGGAAGTTTCTCCGCACATCGCACGGCCGACTCGGAAACGGCGGGCCTGCATATCGTGCTGTTTCCGAAGCTCCTCGCCAAAGTGGCGTTTCGTTTCGTCTTATATTTCATTCCCTCCCCCTCTTTCAGTCTCCCTCTCTTTTCTGAAAGGATGTGGACGAGAAGCACCGGCGCGCGTCTCGAGAACGCCAGGTGTGGTTTACAACCTCCCCCCCCCCCCTCCCTCATTTTTTTGTAGGGCGTTAGAGGCGCCTATCACGCGGCTTCTCGATCCGGGGCCCTCAGTGTGCACACTTTGTTGGTTTGTGTCCTGAGGTCGCGACGCTGTGCGTGTGTGTGCTTGTGTGCGGTGTCCTTTCTCGAGGTGGGGGTCTTGGACACGGGAGGGTCGCACACGCACCGACGCAACGCGGAAAATTCTGCAGCGAGTTATGTTTGCAACAAAGATCGATGGAGCTGGCAACAGCTTGCCGACCAGGCTGGTTGGTCGATGATGGCAGCAACTCTGCGTCGGTTTTCAGAGTTGTGCTCGAGACGACGGAGAAAAGAAGAAGAAAGTGCTTGCAAGGCGAAATCGCCTTAGGAAGCGTCGTTTGATATGATCGGTTTCTTCGCGTAGAAGACGCGAGAGAGAAACGCGGTAGTATCACCATTGAAATTGTGTTTAAACGAGCGGGTCGGGGCCGAGAAAACTTGTGACGCGCCGGTATTGGGGCACGGTCACGCATCAAGGACGCAGGTCGGTTTTCGTTATGTTTCAATTGTGAAGTGTTTTGAAAAGAACCTGCTCAGCCGAAACTTTTGGCTTAACTTTGAGATGTCTTGAGGGGTGGGTTGGTAGAATATTTATAATGGGTTTACTGCAAGAAATCTCAGAATAAAAACGACTGAAGGACGACGGCGGCTCAAGGCCTCCTCCCACCGTCCAGTCAGAAAAAGAAGAAAAGAAAAAATTCCCGCAATTTGGTTGGTTTATGGTTTATGGGGGTTGAATGCCCCAAATCGACTCAGGCTATGGGGGACGCCATAGAGAAGGGCTACAGATAATTTAGACCACCTGGGGTTCTTT
This sequence comes from Amblyomma americanum, assembly GCF_052857255.1. Taxonomy (NCBI): domain Eukaryota; kingdom Metazoa; phylum Arthropoda; class Arachnida; order Ixodida; family Ixodidae; genus Amblyomma; species Amblyomma americanum. The sequence goes on along the minus strand of NC_135498.1, from coordinate 19,080,375 downwards.
TACATGCAATGACATCGCACAGTACAACGGCCTCTAGCATTTCGCCTTCATTGAAATGCGACTACCACGACCAAGATGGAACCCGCGTCTTTCCGGTCAGCAGCCGAGCACCATAACCACTGAGCCACCGCGGCGGCCTCTCGCAATTTGTCCTCAGACAGGGGGAGGAGCTGATGAGGCAGCTCTACACGTCTCGTGCAGGCCCACTGCGCTCCGAACACGGCCGAGGCTGGCCAGGATGACGTCACCACAGATGGCCTCTTCGTGTCGAGCGGTATTCTAACATGACAGACCAGAGGATTGGATTGCATTCCTTGGCTGGGTGTGATACTGGGGAGTTTTTGGTCTCGGCATACCAAGCCAATCAGCAGCTACGCCAGAAATACTGGAGAAACCTCTCCGGCACAGTTATCAACGTAGAAGTAGGATGTCTCATTCACGACGCCAAATGCATACACAGCGCTGCAGAAAGTTCGTAGCAAGTGCGACGCGGTGCCGCCGACTCGCAACTCCTTAAAGAGCGAGAGGGGGGGGGGGGGGGGGGGGGAGCTAGTGAAAGTAGAGGCGCTCATTTCACATTCAGAATGCTGCTCCTCCTGCGCGAAGCACATTCTACAACTTCGTTCTGGACCCTTTCGATGTTCGGGTCATTCTTTGCCCCGCATGCCTTGCTAACCTGTCGCCACATCTTTCTCTTATGTTGCCCGCCCCATGATGTTGATTTTCATCCCGCCACACATCTCGCTCGATTCAGTGTGCACACGAAGTAAAAAAAAAACGCACTGCGTTTTTTTTTTTGCACTGCAGATAACTGTGCGAAAGAAAATTACTGCCATCTTATGAGCGCCATCGGCTCGTAAATGCAAAGTTCTACAAAGATACCAAAATAATTCACAGAACTGCAAGTGGTGGAGCAGAAAACATGCACAAAAAATTGCTATGGTTCAACCCAGCTAAACCTAGAAAAATGAGCGAAAGCTCCGTTAAGCATTGTTAGACATGGTTTAGCTTTGATTCAACTTTACTGCATATCAATGGTTTGGCTTGGACGGCTTCGATACATCGTCGAAGCACCAGTTCCGGCACTTTGCTCATCCATGGCTTTGCGTGAATGTTATTAAGCACACGCCACACGCTTTTACATAGCGAACGGCGCGTCACGCGATTTCCGGCAGTTGCGAGAGTGCCGTCGGCTACGCATACGCAGCTTGGGCGAGGCGCAGCGAGTCACGTGATTCGACAGTTGCGAGGCGAGCGGGCGCCGTCGTGTTGAGAGCCAAGCCTCCGCTCCTCCTGGTTTGAAGGTCAAATTTCGTAGCCACATGATCTTCAGCTTTGTACGGGAGAAGTGGAGCTTTCGCGCTAAAAAAGATCGCGTAGGAGCGTCGTAGGAAGACTTATGTATACTAAAACTCAATTCAGTATTTCCAGCATTGTTCTAGCAGACAAAAAAGTTACTGAAACACGAAAATGCATTTGCGAAATACTAAACAGGCAAGGAAAGTAAGACGAGCAGTACAACGTTGATACAAGGCCGCGAACAAAAGCCAGTTCCAGCTTCCTAACTTCAATTCCGACTCGTTCATTTGTTCACTTCTTCCGTGCAGTTCGCTGAGTAACAAGGGAATGCGTTGTCATAGTAGTGCACCAGCTGGCGAGAGCACCGCAAGCAGCTGGCGTGAGAAAAAAAGCGAGGAAATTGGATTTTTGAAAAATTGCGCCCGCTTTACGCCGGAATCAAACCGCTGGAACCATAAAGAACAAAAAAAAAACAACGGAAGAGAAGACTACAAAATATAACACTTGTTTGGAAGCTTGCACAAACCTTTTCGTGTTGCTTTCTTGTAAGAAACAAAATTACCCCACATACTCGCTTATTATCTTGCTTACAGGAAAACGAGCTGAAGGATCCCCGCGGAAGTTTCATAATTATTTAATTTCTTTTTTTCAAGGACTGCGATGCGATCAACGCGATTAAAATCCGCGCAGTTGCTGTGAACAGCAAGCAAATTGTTTTCGAGACACAACTTGCAAGCGCGTAAGACAGGTGTTGCTGCGTGCTTCTACAAAGTTTGAGATCTTCGCTGAGTAGGAAGGAGGTTGGGAAGCTTTCCAAAGACATGAAAATTAAATAGAGGGCGCCGTTTTCCTCATCCGTGCTTCTTGCTCAGGTTCCTTTCCGAGCATGAAAATGCGCTGACAGGTGTTCTCTTTGAGCCGTCTGATGCGCTATTGATCAATCGTCCACTTCGGAACACGGAATACGTGAAAAGCTTGCATTATTGGATTCGCAGCTGGCTCGGAACGGGAAACCATTCTTGGTATTTTTTTTCTGTTTTATTTCTTTTTTTTCGCCTGTGAGAAAAGGAAAAAAGTGAACGCATGCGGACATTTTGAGCTGCATCAGGCGGCACCGGGGGCGTAATCTACGAGCTCTCAGAATTAAACAAGGACAAGCCATACCAATATTTTTTCCGTTACTGTCTTTTTCATTTAAAAACATTAGGGAATGGTCTTTAGCAGGGTTCTCACAATAAAAACCTAGAGTTTGATTGTTTCGCATCAGTTGGTGCGCACAGAGGCAGCATTTTATTTTTTTATTTATTTTGATTTATTTTTTATTTATTTATTTATTTATTTATTTAGTTAGTTAGTTAGTTAGTTAGTTAGTTAGTTAGTTAGTTAGTTAGTTAGTTAGTTAGTTAGTTAGTTAGTTAGTTAGTTAGTTAGTTAGTTAGTTAGTTAGTTAGTTAGTTAGTTAGTTAGTTAGTTAGTTAGTTAGTTAGTTAGTTAGTTAGTTAATGCCACTACCTAGTATAAGGTCATAGCACGGTAGGTATACAGAAAACATACAAGCCTACAAACACTGAAATTCATAACATTTCAGTAATTTATCGAACATCATAAACAATTCTGGGTAGCAATCTCGCTATTAAGGTTAATCCAGTCTGTAATTGTCAGTGTGAAAAAAAGAATATTTAAAACAGTTATTCAGCGCTTTCAAAGCGGCTATTGTTACAGCGTGCATTCGTCTCATGTTATAAACTGAGGAGTAAGCAAAAAAAAATTGGAGTATTAACTTTATGTGACCGTTCATCAGCTAAAAGAGAAACTTTAACCGGCAGACACGACTGCGCGCGGTCACTGGGTGCAATTCACTGCGTTCCAAGAGCTGGCTGACAGACGACGTTTATAATGACACTTATCAAAGCCAGGACAACTCACGCACCTATAGAGATGAGCCCCAAGGTGCATGTAACAGCACGCACTGCAGCGTACTACCTGTGCCGTGCTCAATGCCGGAGTAAGACTTGCCGCCTGCTTTTGGCATCGATCGGTTTCATTTTGCGTACAGTTATGCTACTCTACAGAGGCGGGGCCTAACTAGAGCATCGCCTTCCCTACGCTTTCACTGCAGTGCGAGGAGAATGCGCGGAGGAGCTCTATCAACCAACGCGATTCCCAACGTGTTCACAAAGTGCTCAATAAAGAAAAAAGTTGTTTGTAACGTACACCAAGATCTTAGGGGCTGCTGTTCACAGACGCGTTCCCTTGCATGCTTCCAGCGCTAGCCTCGACATTTTATGAACGAAAACACGTTAGGTGCACCTTTGAAACCTTTGAAAGCATATATTTACGTCTGAGTGACTATCTAGTTTTATAACCATCTATTAATAATCGCTTCAAAGCATGCGACCAGCCTCATAAGAGCCCGAATGAACGCCACTGTTCCTCGGAATTGGCATTCAGCAGCCAGCTATAGCTGCGCTGAATTCACGAAAACGCGGTCATGAGATAATGATGAGATGGCCACTTATTTGGGTGAAAGAAATATTTTGGAAACACCACCAAAGACAAGATCTGGTGGCGCTGCCGAGATAACTAACCAACCACTCTCGTGTCCAAGTTCCCCGAAGTTTCGCCCTGTTATTCCTGTTTAAAGCGCTTATCAGACGGCTAATGTGCTCGCCGTTTTAAACTCGGAGCGCAATGTTTCGGCGACAACGCGCGCCACGCAACGATCGGAGACACAGCTGCTGACTTAATGCTCCCTCGCGCACTCCACTTTGCGAGCTCGGCGGCGGCTGTCTCCTTCGGCAGAATGAAGGTGTATGGGACTGAGGGCACTTCGCTCCCGTCACGTCGGTTGTCTTGGAAGTCCCGCAGCAGCAGCAGACCCGACTGCATTGATTCCTCAGCGAGCTCCTCTCGGGAGGGCGCCGCACATACCGGCGTCGTCAAAGTACCACTTCGCTGGGCGAGGTAGACCGAATTGACTCGCGAAGCGGAAGAGCTGCCGTCGCTCGGAGGCGGCATTTCCTCCCTCGCGGGACAGGAAAAACGCACAATCCTCGAGAGGGCGACGGGTCTCCCCTTACACGCCGACGCTATATAGCGTTCTCTGATTCCTATAGCCCCGTCCCTTTTCTTTCCCCTCTATTAAAAATTACAGCGCTCGAGCGGTTCGTAAAAGGGAGGAAGTCTGTCTCTTTCACGCTCTCCTTTACTTTTTTTCCCCACCTTTCCTCCCGCCAAACACCGGCGCTTTCTCCCTACCCCAGACGCCGCAACGTGTGTTTCTCTTCGCGCCCCCTTACAAAAGCTTCTTTAGACAGTGTACCCGCCGCGGTGGCTCAGTGGTTAGGGTGCTCGACTACTGATCCGGAGTTCCCGGGTTCGAACCCGACCGCGGCGGCTGCGTTTTTATGGAGGAAAAACGCTAAGGCGCCCGTGTGCTGTGCGATGTCAGCGCACGTTAAAGATCCCCAGGTGGTCGAAATTATTCCGGAGCCCTCCACTACGGCACCTCTTTCTTCCTTTCTTCTTTCACTCCCTCCTTTACCCCTTCCCTTACGGCGCGGTTCAGGTGTCCAACGATATATGAGACAGATACTGCGCCATTTCCTTTCCCCAAAAAACCTATTATTATTATTATTAGACAGTGTATAGGCTGTCCATAGGCTTTTGTCTATAAAGTCCGCAGATTCTCTATAGACGAAGCCAGAGAACAGTCTGTAGGCAATTCAAATCATGCATATAGTCTATAGACAATCTATGGATTTAGGGCTTTGCACTTCTAGTAAACTTTTGTCCATAGACAGTCTATAGACTATGAGTAGGCAAAAAGAAATATCTTTAGGAATGCAATATAGTCTATAAGTAGTCTATAGACTGTCTATAGACCATATATATAAGGGCCGTATCACGCCAGGAGACCTGCGCTAGTCCATTCCGCGGGAAGGTCTAGTGCGGAGTAAGTTCGATAGTCTATAGACAATCTATAGATTTATGGCTTTGCACTTTTAGTAAACTTTTGTCCACAGACAGTCTATCGACTATGAGTAGGCAAAAAGCAATATCTTTAGGAAGGCAATCTAGTCTATAAGTAGTCTATAGACTGTCTATAGACCATATATATAAGGGCCGTATCGCCCCAGGAGACCTGCGCAAGTCCTTTCCGCGGGAAGGTCTAGCGCGGAGTGAGTTCGATTGCCTCTTTCAACCTCCCTTTTTCCTCGTCGGCAGCGATGCGGCGATTTTGCGCAGCTTCGCATTTGTTATCGGAATGCAGACACGCGGCAGACGCTGTCTCGCGCCACTCCCGCCGCCGCTTCTATCGCTTGCGATGCGCCCTTAACGATTCCCTCGTTGCCATACGGAGCGAGAGTTCTGCGCCTCCTCCTCGTTCTCACCACCGACACTCTCCAACTCTCTCACTAAATCTAAGTCTTCGAGATATTCACGCCGACCGTGTCAAAACCTTGACCTTCTCCGTTACGTTTTACGGACTTCCTGTGCGCCGTTTAATTCCCCCCGTATCTCGTCCTCTACCTGCCTTATCGGCTTTCTTTCTACGTCCGTTCATTTCACGGCGCTCTTCTCTCTATCTGTTATTCCTCTTTTTTTTTCACCTCTTCCAACGGGATTCGTCGGTGCGGAATACAGGTAACAGTAACTTGTATGTGACGTGCGTAATATGATCGCGTCGGACCCTCACTCGCGAAGTTTCTATATTTGTGGCGCTGGGTTCAATCAATGGGCAACGGAAGCTAATTGCCCCCGCCCAAATTTTTTTTCGCGTAAATTTACTTCCTTTTTCTTTTAGTTTCCACATAATAACCTTTGGCTACTAGCCTCTTCCTCAATTCGCTTAATCGTTCTTTTTATTTCTTGATTGCTTTTCGCTAATCTAGGTGGCTGGGCGTGATCAGCCACCGGCACTCATTTTAGCGTGCTATTAGCGCGAGATGAATGCGAACGTTGCCGCTCGTTTCGGCGCAGCCAATGCGTCGTTTCGGGTGACAGCGTTAATGAATGGCATTCCTGGCCGGCAACAGAATGCCGGTTGATCACATCCGAAAGCCACAGCGTGTCTGTTAGAGGGTTGCTTTTCATCCGGAAACGGCGTTTTTTTGCACCCGCGCAACAGCTGTGGAAGGGGTTTTCTCTTTATTTGCGGTTGTCTCTGTACATCGCCAGACGCTGTCTGCCCGCTTTCTGCTACTCTTGCTTGGAAGCACGCCTTTTACTGTTGCCCCTTCTCTTCTGAGGTTCCCCTTTTTGCTTAAATTAGGAATATTCAGAGCTTTTTCCTCTTTCGATCAAATAAAAAAAAGACGGAGGGCACTTAGAATGCTTGCGTGTTTTGAATGCCAAAGCGTTATTTCTTTTATTCTTATTTTTCTATTTTTCTCTTCTTTTCTAACGACGCACCTACTCATTCGCATACAGTAGTAAGGCAACGCACGGACTAGGTGCAACTTTGTTGGCCAAGAAGGAATTCTCGGTTCGGGATCTTCTGGAATCCGAAATCTCCATTCGGATCATCGGAAGTAATTTTAGCTTTATTTGATACCACGGTGACGTAATCTATGATTCTTGGCAACACTGCTACTGGCCAACGCCGAGTATCGTTGCCGATAAGCCATGAAATGATTTTCCATTAATATATTAAATGAGGCCCACACAAACCTAACCCGTATTATCCACTCGGTAAGGTGAAACCCTGCATTTCCAGAATAGGCTGAGCGTAGGTATAATTAGTGAGTCCCAAGAAATACCAAGAAGGAGAACGTCTCGTAACGAGGTCGTCTACGTGGACAAAACTTAAACACGCGGCAATGCTTGCTTACTGTGTCATTAACGATTCCACTGATAAGCGCCCTCTTGTTTCATGCTTTCTCGCCAAATAGAAAGGAATGGAGGATAGCTAACTCGGCGCATACTCTTCTCAAGCGCACTGTCCTGCATACAATAAATTTTAATTTGGAGTCTGGCGTTTGCGTCGTCCGCGTGTTTCCGTCCTCGGTTACTTACTACCGGAACCTGTCCCTAATTTTTAGTCCCGAAAAGCGCCTAACGTCCGCCCTACAGCTATAGCGTTTTAGAACCAGCATAGCATGACTGTACCGCCACGTGTGCCCAGGTCACTGAAATTACGACGCTCTACGGAAACGCGGAGGACATCACTGCTCCCTCGGCGGCGTCGTTGTGGTGGGTCAGAGCGAGCGCGGTTGCGGTAATTGGCCCCGCGGCTCCCGCGGGCGCGCCGCTCGTCGAGCACGGCCGCCTACGACACCCCGGAGCCCGGCCGCTGCAAAGGTGAGGGAGCCGCGGGTAAATTGCGCGAGCCAGCCGCGCACTTTCGTGGTTGGAAGGCGCGAGCGAGCAACGAGGCTGTCTCCGCAGCAGTTATGATCCCACTCGCGCCTGTCCCTGTCCCTAATCGGCCGCTTCTCATCCCCTGTGTGCCTCGCCAATTGCCCCGACACGTGCCTGTCTGCTCGGTAAACGTACAGTCCTCGGCTGCGAAAGGGCAGTCGTAACGCCACTCCTAACCTTGTCCCTTACTTCATCCGGGGAGAATTGACTTCCGGACCCCGGAAGCGTGAACCAGTGGCTGTTGGCCCCAACACCCCTGGCTGGCGTCTTGGTGGCCTATAGGCGCCTCTTAGCCCTTATGTACCGCCTTGGGACAAATAAAATCAAGGTAATTTTGCCGGAACAGCCATGCAAATGGCCCTCAGTCGTTTTGCGGGTCGACACCAGTGAGTGTGTGGAGTGAGTCTGTTGAGTGAGTGAGTGAGCTAGTCTGTTGAGTGAGTGAGTGAGTTAGTGAGCAGTGAGTGAGTGAGTGAGTGGATGGGTGAATGACTGAGTGAGTGATTCTGTTGAGTGAGTGAGTGGGTGGGTGAATGAGTGAGTGAGTGAGTCTGTTGAGTGAGTGAGTGAGCGAGTGAGTGGATGGGTGAATGAGTGAGTGAGTGAGTTTGTTGAGTGAGTGAGTGAGTGAGTTAGTGAGAAGTGAGTGAGTCTGTTGAGTGAGTGAGTGAGTGAGTGAGTGAGTGAGTGAGTCTATTGAGTGAGTGAGTGAGTCTGTTGAGTGAGTGAGCGAGCGAGTGAGTGGATGGGTGAATGAGTGAGTGAGTGAGTCTGTTGAGTGGGTGAGTGAATGAATGAATGAATGAATGAATGAATGAATGAATGAGTGAGTGAGTGAGTGAGAGTGACTGAGTGAGTTAGTGAGCACTGAGTGAGTGAATGAGTGAGTGATTTAGAAGAGAGGGAGGCAGGCAGGCAGGGAGGGAGGGAGGGAGGGAGGGAGGGAGGGAGGGAGGGAGGGAGGGAGAAGTAAATGTGGAACAATTTATGGCGCTCACTGTCATCGGGCGAAAATCTCTTACCGCCAAGATTTGTGAAAAAGCGTCGAGACACATAAAAAGCGCTCGAACGCCAGATAAGGAATCGGAACAAATTGCTAAGCTGCTCGGTGCTTTACTGTTGAGGCCACTGGCACGAGAACGGGCACACTACATGAATTTGGTGCTTCACATGGATAGTACGATAGTAAACGAGATAGCATGTGTCCTCTATACTTGGCCCCCATGCATTTCACTTACGAGTAATGCGCCGAGGACCTCACTTGGCGGAGCCGTAAACAATATTTGGTTTTCTTGAAGACATCTTATCCAATACGCATGCATGATCGCAAAGGTGGCAGTTTGGAATATGCTAAAATAGCCGGAGTCTTCAATAAGCGCTGGGTTGAAAATAAATTGCGTGGGACAACCTAAATGCAGTAAACGAAGAGGCTAATTTTTTTTTTACTTGAAGTTATCCATAACGCACTCTGCTATGCTTCTTTATAATCGTGAGTAATTCCCTTGTCTTCCCTCATTTATTTATTTTATTTATTTATAAATAATGGTAATCCTATTTGGGATTGAGCCAGGAGGACATATTTAAGTCAACTGGAAAGCGGTGTAGTATTGACATTCAAGTGGTGGTCATGTTAAGAAAAAGTTAGCTGTGGTTTAAACTTTGGTTAACCCTGGTGAGAAGCGAAAGCGTCGCTGGTTGGACGGGACGCTTCGAGATCACGTGACTGAATCAGCTGATGAAGTTAAAAGGTCACGTGGCCTCTGGGCCAATCATCAATTTAATCTCCAGCTGCCACGGTAGGGAGGTTGCTCACAGTCCGATGGGGCAGTTGCCACCTGCCACGGTGGGCACATTGTGCTGACGTCAGGAAGTCACATGACCTGCCACGTGACACCTGCCATGAGACCTGTCACGTGACTTCATTGACGATGCCCTCTTGAAAGCATACCATAGTGAAGCTTTCGCTTCAAAAATATGGTCAAACGCAAATATAAAAAACTATGACGTAAACAATAATAGTACATGAAATAAGGCTATTGTCGGTGGCATTATACAAAGTCTAACAAAATGTGGAAAATAACGCTACCTCTTAGAATATACAGAAAATATTCATAATTCTCTAGACCTATTTGCAGTGTGACTGCGGCAGCCGTTGAAGTAATTTCGCGTCGGACATTCCATGTTTCACAAGCTCTCCTGCTGCGCAGCCGGCAGCAAAACAGCAAGGTAGGCTGACGAAATTCTTGTATTCCAAGTGGCTTTATTTTACATCCATAGCTTAATTGGAGAGACGGAAGCTTCGAAACAGCAATATGCAACAGGTAATCTTGTTTTCGACATCACTAGTCTAACGGGCTTCAAGCACAAACAGAAGAGAAACAGATAACCTTGGTAAGTATTATTTGATGGCATGTTGCCACGTTCATAAGAGCAGAAAAAAAAAAGTAACTTGACTGCAGTGTGATGGAAGATTACAAACATCGTTCCTAGTTTCGTAACCTTTTAAAGCGTTCCCTCCCGAGTTCTTCCATGTTTCACAACGTGCTATAGAATGAGCCATGCCATACTAGTACCTATAACACGCTTCTAAAAGTGAAGAATTCCTTAGTTGAACGATCCTGAACAAAAAAGAAAAGAGCGATCGAAGTGTGGCTTATGTAAATACACTGAATTCACCTCGGGAGAAATGCAGCTGATGTTGAACAGAACACTTTTTATCAAGCGCTCTTGGGAAGAGACAGGATTACTCAAGGAAAGAAGGCAAATTCGAAGGAAGCCAGGCTATTTCAAGGTCAGGTCAAAGGATTAAAGCAAGTCGGGAAAAGAATGGTTCTTCGCATTAAGAGCCATGATCCTCGATTGCCCGCTGGATACTGTTACGCAGGGCCAGCTCGTAGCTATAAAAAAGGCTGGCAGTTTTATAACGCTCTCTGGGTCGTTTTTCTTCCTCGTTGCCATCAAGTTGTAACCCTCACCCAGCTGCTGCAGTCAAGAGTGGTTTAAAAGCACTTCTCAAAGCCGTTTCTCTTTCGCCGACTACTGCGCGCCATTTGGCGAAACGAATTGTACGAGGACCCACGCGTCAAATGAGCGCCGCATCCCACTGTAAGGGCGGGGCGGCCGTCGGTGCAGAATCGGAGCGAAAGAGAAAAGGTGCTCGGAAACACCGGGCCCACTTAGGACTCGCGGGAAGCGAATAGAAGCGAGCCAAACTCGAGGCGAAATGGGCCGGGAAACGCCCGAGGGAACGCCCGAGGAACGCCCGCGAGGCAAGTTGCCCGGAAAACTGGCCGCTCGACTGATCGGCCCCGGAAAACCCGTCCGTATAGTCCCTCGCCTGGGGTCGTTTCAACGAGCGCCATACCTTAATAACGGGTCCGGCCAAAGTTTTTATGACGGAGCAGCTTCGCAGCGCCAACTCAAGCGAAAACGCCCGAGAGAAAGGCAGTAGATGAAATATCGCGCCACCCGGCAACACGCGAGACTAAAGAAAAAATAGCTAGAGAAACACAGGACATGCCGAGTATGCTAAAAAAAATCGCCGAACCAGGATGGCAAAGAATCCACAGGCTTAGAGGTGCAAGTTCGTACGGTCTAGCCTGGGCGGCACCGTCTCCGTCCTTTCGGTGGTGGTGAGTAGCGGTAGAATTAAGGCAGTAGCAACCTTTGGACGCTGGCGACATTGCTTCGTAAGATGGACAACAATGAACGTAAGATTGGGCTCTCCGCCGGCGTAGTGGGAATCATCCCGCAATCGGAAACGCCACACCGGTATCGTTGTTGTACGAAAGCTTGTGCTTACCGCGGCTTGGGCAACGCAATGTGCAGCTTTGTTCGACTTAATGGCGCAACACTGACTGCAATACACTCTATGGTTCCAGCGCGAAAAGCTTCATGTCGCAATCTGCGTTGTTCGGAAGCTATCACCCAACACTAGGGGCTTCCGCTCCCCCTTCTCCCGCACAGCCCATAACACGAAGGAAAACCACGAATCGAAAGCTCACATCACGACTACCGAGAGCGAAAAAAAATAATAATTTCGTTCGCTTCTGTTGTATTTTTACGATTCGCCACGACTAGTGGTTTACGCCGGACGTTGTCGGGGACGCAGCGTCGCTTAACCCCATAAATAGCAACAAAAGAAATTTGCAATGAAATCCCACAATTACGCCGGCCCTTTAAAAATGCTTCGAAAGCAATATATGCAGTATACAAAATAGTTTTCTTGTAGTCCGCTCAGGTGCAGCGAAGAATCGACACGCTAGACAATCAACATTCACTTGAACATTTCTGTTTCTGCTGCTACTTGCTGCAAGCACACCAATGTATTCACCTCAGCGGGACTCGCATTTGATGACCTGCATCAATCATGCCTCCTCCAGCCAGCGTCACGGCCTCGGCGTTAACGCCAAATTAGGCGTCCACCGGAGACAATGTAAAATTCTGAACTAAGAGTAGGCAGGGTTACTATCATGGAAGTGCTGCACTATAGTCCGTTTCATACATCAGGTGCAACGCTGTCCAAGCTAGCGTTCTTGTTTGCGCTTGCCTGCATCCGCGACCAAAAAGTAGTGCGTTCCTTCTGGTAGCGAAACATAGTACATGCTTTCCCTGGAGGCTTACTAAATGACACATTTGTCATGAGCTTGATTAAATGCACTCTTATTGCTAAAGACACGCTGCCGCTTTCTCAAGCCGTAGAACACTCGGCCACAGAGCAAGCGCGGAGTAGTACGCCTCCCCTTATATTCCTATGCGGACTACTTCAGTACCTTTAGCAGCGATGCACCTGATGTATGAAACGGAGTATAGTGCCAACTGAATCAAATATTTTCGCAACCGCTAGATGTTCATAATACTTCTTATCTTTATTCTGTCCTGATGCTATTTGCTGCCGCGAGTCAAAGACAACAAAAGCGGAAATGCACGTGGAAAATTTTCGAAGAAGAAAAGGATCAGTTTCGAACGCCACCGACGCTGTTCTTCCTATACCGTTGCTGCCTTATAGGCAGTCTTCACCTGCGTGCATTTCGCTCTCGTTCAGATCTGGGCCCTAAATCTGGAACAAGCCGACGGCGAAACTGGCTAACGGTGGCATCGCAAGGACGACGTATCGGAAGTCCCACCTTGACAGCTCTGAACGTCCCCATGAAGAGGGTCCATAGCATCGCAGATTCAAATTCTGCACCGTACAAAAAAATCGGTATGCCTTCGCCGAAGCCGTGGAGAAGGGCGGCCTATCTGCTGCTCCAGTTGTCACCGCTAAGTTCTTGAACCACTCTAGATTCCTGGGTACCAACTATGCGTGGAGACGTCGGCGACCGTGACCCCCGCTCAAGACTCAGTGACGCCTAAACACTCCGGACAGGGCAGTTGACGCCTCAACCAACACCTCCAGAACAACACCTGGCCTTTATCTTTTCGACGGAAGAGCAGTACGAGCTCCTCCAATGCTGGCTACGAAGTTATTTTCAAAACTACCCATGGGCGAGGAAAGCACAAGGTGTCACGCGGAACGCTACAACGGCTCCACCTCGGGGTGACCTCTTCCTGCTGTTCGAGCTCAAAAGCATTCGCCTCACCGGCCCCACAACCTGCTTCCACCGTGGGAACAGTACTTTTTCAAGTGAGGACTGCAGCGCTGGCTTCAGGCTTTACGGGCTCGGCGCTGGAGATTAAGAGGACGTCCGCCGACTCTGATGCGACCTCAAGCAGCAGCAAGAGCACAGCTCGCGAAGACGGACGGGAGTCTGAAGAACTAGCAGCGTCCACTCACGTTGCTCGTAAAGCTGGCAATGGTCTCACATCAGCCTTCAAAGCATCCGCACTTCATCTGGCTCCCCAACTGTCTCTGATGGCGGGAATTCCGGGAGCTCAAAGCGGAGGCCTTGGCGTGACAACCCCTTCGTCGACAAGTGCTTCTGGCGAGGGCCTTCACGCCCTGCCTGCAGAAAATCGTGACTGGGATGCGCGGAATGTGTAGCAATGTCGAAGGGCTCTCGCCAGCCACGTCAGTGCCCTCGGAGACGTAGTACTAGGTGTCCCGTAAGACTCGTTGTCGAGCGTTAAAAAAAAAAAACGATGAGCCGATAAAAGTGACAGTTGTGCTCATTTATGGCGGCACGAGTCCCAGCGATTCTAGCGCTTATCAAGCCCCATATATTAAGCGAGGTCCAAAGTAAAACTCAAAGCATGTTTAGCCTTTTTTCGCCGTACGGTTCTTCTTTCGTTAAATTTCGTATGTAAAGAAAGCGTATTTGTGCTGTAGTCGGCTCTTTATTGTCGCAGTTCTTGCAATACATTTTGAGGTATTGTCGACGAAAACCGAACTGAAACTGACCGCACTTGCCTGCGCAGTGACGCGACGTATAAGAAAGGCGCTCCATGCTGCATAAGCCCAGCACGTTCAAATAGCGCTTGCCTGTCCTTTACAGCCGCGTTTCGATGAAATAAAAATTCAAAAAACTTCCGTGCACTCAGATTTTGGAACATTTATGAACTGTAATAAGGGAGTAATTACTCATTAGCATCCACCCAAGCGCAGCCATACGGCTACAAAGGAAATCTATAGAGTTCGTAGTTGGAGAAAAAATCGTCGTGGTCCGGGGTTCGAACCCAAGACCACCGCTTCAGCGGAGCAGTCTCTCTACCAGCTGAGCTAACCGGGACGGCAAGCTCATAATAGGGTGAGAGCGATTCGATCAATAACTCGAAGTGGCAACAGTGTTGGTGAAATGTTTATGTATATTTATGTATATTTATGCATATTTATGCATATTGATGTATATCTATGAACTCTGAAGGGACGAAATTAATGTGAAGTCCTCCACTGCGGCGCGCACTTTGCAGGTACCAAAGTTAACGTAATCGACTTTAAAAGGTCCTCGTCTACGTATGTACACTATCCATGCCACTTGGGCTCACAGAATTCGCAGATATTTACAAGTTAGCGGTGTACCCTTTTTCGTGAAAACGTTTGTTCAATCACTGCTTATACAGTGTAGTGCTTGTTAGTGTCTGTGCTTAACGTGCACCGGGGGCATTGCGGCAGAAAACGTCCAAAGTGGGCTCAGCGTGGTTTCCACGAAGAGGTCGACGAGCATACCGACGGCCTGCCAGGCGACCCGTTGTCGGGCGGCGCCCCGCACGCCCGGCTAGCGAGCGCGAACAGCGTGAGCGCGCTACCGTAATCAATGGATTTCGCTCTCGTTTTAATGAGGCCCTCGCCATGCGGAGACACACGCACTGCCCTGCTGCCTGTGGAGAGGAGGTGTAAGAATAACAACGGCGGTGGTGGCGGAGAGCGGCGACCGCGCAATATGGGCGCCTTTGTGTCGCCTCATTACGTGCGCAACCTTTCCCGCCTCTTCAGCTCGCTACTTTTGCCGCACGCAAAGCAGCTCTGCTCTCAGTGCTGTCCTTAGAGCTGTAAGCTGAACTGCCGCATTGGTTGGCTCGTGACACAACTTGGTTGCCGGCCAATCTTAGGCGGTAAAATGAAAAATTATTCGACCCTTCGCTGCGTTATGCAAATGAGGCACACAACGCTAGCTCCCTATTCTTTGATAGGTTTCTTCAGAGGAAAGTAGCTTGCCGAGCATTCGGCGCTGTGGATCTGTGAGCACATACACCTACTTAAGCCGGTTTTGTCGCAGATTATCATTGTACAGGTAAGCTGTAAACATAAAAGTAGAGACTTATTGTGCGTGTCCATCAGAACTTGCATTCGCCACTCACTGTTCAGAAACAACCGAAGTTCTGGTAAAACGAGTTGACTGCACACGAAACCAGCGATACGTACCGTGACTAATGTAGGTGTTATTCCCGTTTAGGACGTGCGCGGCGTCCGGACGTTCAATCAGAAGCCTGGAATTCAGATCCCGCATAGTGTGTTATTTTCTTTTTATTTTTAGGTCACGCTCCGGGCAGCGCTACGCTAACTGACATCGCCATAAACCCGCGAGTTGTCCTTAAAACGGTTATCGCTACGAAAAATACCCAACCAATCAAGAGAATCGCGTTTTTTTTTAATTTATTGTAGCTAGCGCGTTGCCTGTTCAAGGAAAAGTCAAGACGCGCATTGAAACACGCTAAATACAGCCTTCTCCAAAGGGCAACGCAAACTTTAGGGAAGGTCTGTTGGGGCTTCGAGCTCAGAGTTGCAGAGACAACATCGCATTCGAGATCAGGCGAGGATGATTATGTTCTCTAGGACTAACAAAGCGGCATTTGGAGGTGTTGAATTTTTTTTTTTTTTTTTCACTAAGAGCTCTGTGGTACATGCTGCGTATGTATAGCGCTGCTTGAACGTCCACCTTTTGTATTGCTTCTAACTTGTCACGAATACTTCAATGAAAACGTTGGCACTGCACACCCGGCGCGACCCTGGTACTCCTGTTGAAGTCGCAATGACTCGTACAGCGGCGCTTTAACGGCCAAAATGCTACTGGTTGTCTTGATGGTGCCATGCTGCAAACAAGAGTTAGAGGCGGTCAAGGTTCGATATAGCATATTTTTTCATCGCCCGCCTTCACTCGTAATTTTGTGAGAAAAAGTTAAATAGCTAAAATAAATTTTGAAAAGAGCAAGAACTCGAGCAAAGATTGAAAGGAGTCGAGCAAACAGCCTCAGGCAAATGGCAAAACCCGCCGATGGGGCAACGCAATGAAAAGATCATGCTATACATTTCAATTCACCTGAAGCCATTCCTTTACAGATAACGTTGTAGCAAAGCTGTATTTACATTCACTCGCTGCCTCTAGCAGACAACTATAAGCACTTGATGCGCTTGAAGAAAAGAATGTTGCCGCCATCATAAATCTCTGCTTCGCTGCTCCGAATCGGATGTGTTCGTGGCCGATAAAATTAATGGCAACAACCTTCAGGAGACACCAGCGTCATCTTTGCGTTTTTGCTGTTAACCATAGACTTCTTACTCAGCGCAGAAGACATAAAAGTGTCTTCTCTTGAAGCCCCACACAATGCGACACCGCTCACGACGTAAATGCATCTCGTCCGTGCAGCACAGTGCTTCTCGTCCGAGAAAGCACAAGAACTTAAGCCTCGCCTTACCGTCTTCGAGACACCCAAGCCAAAAACAATTTCTGCGCACGTGCCTGACAGAACAACGGGAGCAGCGTCCAAATGCGGCCACTGCCCCGCACCGGGTCGTTTCGATGAGCGCGGTCAGAGCCAGAGGGAAATCTCCGCCAACCACGCCGCGAGGCTCCGAACGAAATGCGCAGGTTGCGCCATGACGGGAACAACGCTTTCTAGCTTCTTTTACCGCAGACCTACGTGGCGTGCATGCCCCGTTTCGGCTGCGCCCGCAGCTTCAGCGTCGTTTCGTTTTTACCGAGGAGCGCAAAACACAGGACACGTAAGAAACCCGGGACGCCGTCTGTCTGGCGCAAACGACTCTGTCCCCTCCCCCCCCCCCCCCCCGAATTTCGTTCCTTCAATGGCAGTGAGGTTTACGACTCGCTACAAATATTCGAATACTTTCGCGTTTTTTGATACAGATATATGGCCCCGTTGCACAAACGATAACTGGCGTCGGGCTGAACATGGCGCGCAGTCGGAACAACGTATCGCATGGAACTAAGAGCCGCTATTTGAAGTGGTTCTTGTTTTTGAAGGGAATTTTCGCGCAGGGCGTGCAATTGTCTCTGATAAGAACATCTTCGCTGCGCTGCAAAGTGCGAACCTCTAGTATACGGCCAGGTAGTGCATGCTAGGTGATGTCCCTACACGATGCATTCTGGTCAACATGTAAGCCGCGTAGAGTAATATAAAAGAAAGGAACAAATCTGCATCGTACTGCTAATGATCCCTGGCGTGGTCGTGCCATAGTTTTGAGCACAGCCTGCCAATTCCGTGAAAGAAATACTCTTACACGCTTTTACGCAGGCTAGACGACATGCATCTCTATTGTGTGTCACCGCATCGTGATCGCTACGTGCTGAAGTGCGTCTAGAAATGCGCAGCGTTTTACTGCTTTAGCTATTTTGCATTCTTATTACCTTATTTTATTATTATTTCATTTGACTCACTAAACAAGATGATTTTCATTTCGATGTCGTCAAAAGGTCGCAAGTAAGCATGAAAACGCCATACTGCAGCGTGTTCATTGGGACCTCCTGCGACGAAATAGATTTCTACTTACACTTATTCGAAATGTCTGATAACTTCGAAAATTTCACATTTTACGCTCTAGTATAAATCAAAATTACACCGAAAAATGGTGCCGAACGCACTTCTTTTATCCTTAGGACACCGCAAGTGAACCGAACCAAACGAAACAAAACAAATACAGTTCTTTTTCCGAGTGCGGTACGGCTCTCAATGTTGTCACAAACTTAAGCGCATCGCAATTAACACATCATCTTATATAAATATGTAGTAACAGCAAACCGTAAGAGAAGGCATCATGTCATCTCCGCATCAAGTAACAGTGCGCATGCGTTGTGAAAGCGTGCTCAGGCTTCCGAAGCACCGCCCGGAGGAAGCACAAGGCACTCGCTTTACCACGTGGTTCCTGAATTAGTTCACAACGTGTAGCTTAGCTAATTCCTTAGCTAGTTCCTTTGAGAATGTGGTAAGATAACTACGTCGACACAGGACAGGAGAAGAGGCCCTGGATGGATAAGGCTGAACCCATTAAATCGGGCGGTGGTTCAAGCCACCTAGCCATGACTTGTGAAATTTGTGAAATTGTGAGTGCCCTAGGGGCCAAACACAGCACCCCCTGTTGAATGCCTCTTTTTATATACAGCCTTTGCCAAAAGTAAGCAGGCTACATGGTTTGCTTCTCATTGGAATAGTAGAGCCCTTACGGCTTCCCTATGACCAAAAAGTTCTCAGAAGGTGAGGACAAGGGTTCTCCTTATCACAAAGAGGTTTGGACCATTCTTGTTGACACTGCGTTAAAGCACAGGGACAGAAGAAAACACAGAGGACGACGTCACAGGCGTGACGTTGTCCTCTGTGTTTTCTTCTCTCCCTGTGCTTTAACGCGCTGTCAACAAGAATGGATCATTACCAACTAGCCCGGCAATTTGTCCTATTTAAGAGGTTTGGAGCTTGAGTGCTCTCATAACAGCTTTAAATATACGACAGAGAAGCAAACCATCTGGCCTAGTTACTTTTGGCAAAGACTGTACGACCTGTGTCAACGCGGTCCTTTCTCAATCATGTTTCCCAATTAGCGAACAGGTCGCACGATCCATGCTCCATACATACTGCGGCCGACGAATGGAGCGCTGGAGAGTGTGCACAGGGCACCGATTCGCCAGAATTACGATGAACATGATGAGAGGTGGCGGGAGACAAGAGGCACGGTTATCAGCGGTTGAGTCTGTTAATTCCCGCTGCCAGGGACGATTCGGCGTTTTTGTAAGGGAAAAAGGGAAGGACGGGGGGGGGGGGCGCTCCCTACACATGCCTTCGCCGAGGAGCAGCAAGTTTTCCGCGCGACTTGCTCCTGCTCCTCGCCGTCTAGCGATGCCGCAACAACGAGGAGCGCCCTAATTGAAATTTGAAAGGGGAAGCGCCGGGTCGCGGGTTCTCGATCCTCGACTAGGGCTGCCTCACTTTCAGGTTTCATTACGAAAATGGCCTTTCGGGCGACGAGAGGATAGAACGGGAGGAGAAGCGAAGGAAATTGGGGGAAAAAAGAAGAAGGGAAAGGAGATTGAGAAAACGAGAGAGAGGGGGGGGGAGTGAAATTGGGACCGACAGACCGACTGACTAAGCTTGCGCCTGCGCGCTCGCGCGCACAGGCCGATCTTCGACAGCAAGAAGGCAGTGCGCAGTGCCGGGAGGGGTTTTGTGTTTAGTAATGAGTGAGCGTCTGCCGCCGTGTAACCCAAGCGCTCCCGCGCTGGAAGCCGGAACACTAGCCGAGACCATTTTCTGGGAAATATCGGTAGACTGGCGCTTTTTCGGCCGCCTTTGCCGCTGCCGCGCTGCACGTGCAGAAGGCGCGGGCTGCATCCTTCCCGCTCTCTTTGCCCCATTTCCGAGAGATTGCGAAATGGCTCAATCAAAATGCCGATCCGCGCGAGTCGGTTCACGTTCCTAAATCTTCTTTAGAAACGGCTCGCAAAGACAGAACGAACAAAGACATACTGGCTGTTTGCAAGTGTGCCTGTGCTCGGCCTGTCCTTTCGTACTGTCTTTTTTTTTTATTCCACGAAAAGAGTTGTTCCTGCTCCAGCTGAGATGCGCCCGAAAGTTGCAAGTGTTCATGACCTTATCTATTGCGCAAGTGAGAGTTGTCTGTTTTCCTTTGAATGAAATTTTTGCGCGAACTAAAAAAAATCGCACGAAAAGAAAACAACACCATGGTTCGACGTTCTGGCCTGGGCGCTCATTTTCCAAACATTTTCGGAACGGCAGATAAGCATACTTCATGAAAGGCCCGTCAACAGATTTCGCGAACTAGGTTTCCTTGGTAAGCATTCCCTTGTAATGTTTGCATCATTAATGCTATAGCATCACACTCCACAGTCCACAAAATGGCGCCATGTCTCACAAAATTCGCCGATTGGCCGAGAGAAGTGACGCTATCTTGTTACGTCACCACAAACTGCCCAAGGCGGCAGGTGGCAACCGGCCCACCGGTTTGAGAGAGCCCGTGAGATCTGTGACGTCATCACAAACATGCCCACCGGGGCAACCGGCCCACCGGATTGTGAGCAACCTTCTCACAGTCATAGAGAGATAGTCATAGAGGGGTCACGTGATCTGATGACGTCGTCACAACCTGCCCACGGAAGAAAGATAAAAGAGAAACAACAAGGAGAAAGGCAGAAAGAGCAAGACAGAGAAGAAATAAAAGCAAGAAAAAAAATGGAGCCAAATTCCGGTTAGAACCAGCTCACGGCTTCGAAACACCAGAGTAGTAGCAATGGGGATCTCTAATGATATTTCATTCGCAAGCATAAATAAAGTAAGCACCAACCGCAGAACGATCAAAAGCATACCGGCATATTCCCTCCCGCTTCCTTCAATGGTCTTTTCTGATTCGTTCACTCTTCCGTTCGCCTCTTCGTTGATTCCCTTCTTGTACAACTCTCTTTTCTCGTACCTCGACAGCAAAACAGATGGAAGCGAAAGAATCTTCACCACCAGGGTCCAGCGGATGTCTGCGGATGGGTGCACAACAAAAATGCTCCGAGGTTGAAAGGCACCCCCGGAGGCACATCGGAAAAGAGTTGAACAGTTCGAACACAACACGCAAATACTGCCGCGCTTTCAGGTCGGCCGCACGAGTTTGCTGGGGTTGCGCGTTGATGACGGAGCAGTATAGAGAACGACTGGCTATAGATGCCATAGAGAAAAATCGATAAATAGTGCGCACCTCATCTTTGCAGAGCGCAAAACGAGGCCCGGGTGTCGCGTTTCCCGGCGGTTTAGCAAAGAAGAAAAGCAAAAATAGGCCGCCTTACAAGCTTTTGCTCTGTCCGCGCGAGAAAGGCGTAGAATGTATGGAGCGGAGCGAAAGGTAAGAGTAATAAAAAGCCTTTCACCGCTCGGCTCGCGTCTCTCTCAGCGGAGCTTGCAGTTCGTTAAAAAGACGACGGCAGAGTTGGTGCCGTTGGCAGTGCAATAAATTTGGCGAAGCTGGCAAAGTTATAGCAGGTTCCGGATGTAGTATCGCGTTGTATCACATGGCGTATAATTCATAAGTTCCAACAGAAGATACGTAAACGCTGCAAAAATCAGGAGTTGAAAGGTATTAATTACGCTATCGGCTTTTAATAGCGAGGGAGGGGCAAGTAACTTTAATCAAAATTTAAATAAGCCCTTTCTTTTAAAATTAATTATTATAGCAGTGTCTGCGTCCTTTTTCGCACCTTTTTTTTAATAAAGAAAATGCGTAGTCACTGACATTTAGTAAGTGGTCACAGCCAACACTCGCCTATAAGCGAAAACAAAATGCTTCGAAGGGAAGTCGCACAGCTATTTCGAATCTTCGGAACTGGCAAACATTCGGCCTCAATCGAGGCCCGGACTCGACTGCACCGCAGTCGCTTCGCCCACTAGACAATGGAAATGTTGGCAATGCTAGGCCTAATTGACTGATCTATCGAAGCGGTAAAGACTTTTCCCCAATCATAACTCTCCCTGAACCAAGCGTGAGAGCGTGCGGAGGCGGCGTGCGTGGGTGTTGGGTGGAACTAACCATTTATAAGGGGCGCAAATTCATAAACGAGTTCATTATCATCAACAAGACGGTCGCTCATTATCAACGCGCCACGCAAAAACCTCCCCCGCACCAAGATTCTGATGCGAGCAAAAAAAAAACTGATAATAATGATCCGGCCGGCAGCCGAGTGGGCAGCGGTAAACAAAGCGCTCAGATCCCGAGGGCTGCATGTTTTCGCGGCCTCCGTTAGCGCCCACGGTCAGCGCCCAGGCGTCTGGGACCCTGTAATCAAGCGCGCGCATAGTACCGGCGATGCGTAAACCGAAAGGGGGCGATTAAGGTTCCCCTCTCATCGAGCGCGCTAGCGGCCGCGGTCTAGGCGGGCGCGCAGCGATTAGCACCAGGAGTCGCTACCTCCGCTTCAGGACCGCCGTTCCCGACTCTCGCGCCACCTGCTAACAAACAGCAGCAACCACTCGGCGCCTGATGCGGTGCGCTCATCAATCAGTGTGACCCTACTCTGCTAAACAATGGGCTTCTCTTTGCCGCGCGCACTAACGCCGTCGGCGGGGCGCCGCCATTATTCGCCTCGACGGAGCGCTGACGTCGAGGAGGGGCGAAGAACACTTCCCCTAGAGATATAGCCGCAGTCTTTCTCCAGAGAGGCGACCGCCACCGCCCCGCCAATGACCGCGGAGCAGGCGTGCTGCATATGACAGTGACGGAAAGCCGCTCAGCGGACGATCCCGACCACCGGCACTGCGCGGTAAACACTCCGCCCTGGGTATTTAGCCCAACAGTGCCGTCTACATGGGCGTCGTGGGAAGAAGAGGCAACAGCGTGAGTGCCGGGCGCACGCCGCGGTGACCTGTGCTGAGACTTTACTTAGTGCAGGGAGAAATTGCTGGGCATAGAAAACGTGGCAAAGCAGCCAAGGTCATCATTACCTGGTGGCGCACAAAACCTCAAAAAGGGGACTACGACACTCCGATTAGTTATTTGGAAACAGCGTCTTCAAATTCAAATGCTGCAAGTTCCCACACCGGATTCATGTTTAGGCAGACCCAACCAGTCTCAACAAAGACAAGGAGCTTTGTTAATTCACGGATTTGAATGAAGGAACGTATGAAGAGACCAGCGAAAGAAACACACAAAGTGAGGGAACGAGAGAAATTCTCTGTCCAAGTGTTTGAGGATCCACTACAGCAACGCCGTATCTCAAGTTGAGAGAAACTCTTCTTCAACAGCGCCTAGAGTAGCCATAGGCGCTCCTAGCTGCAATGTTTAGGCGGCATAACTCAATTATACGGGCAACCGTGCCGCTCGGCGACGCCAATTCCTGCAGAAAATCGTCAAGGGCATGGGTAAAGTACCTTGTGTCCCCGCACATGCCTTATTCAAAATGTCTGCGGTACGCATGGGGCGCCCTGAGTCGTGAAAGCAGAATCCTGTAAGCGCCTCTTTGTAGCACTAGTTTCCCAATAATAGTGTCGTTGTCCCTTACTCTACGCTGCGCACACAAACTCCCAACGCTTACAAAAGGTGCCATCCGTTACACAAGTTCCCAGTCAACTCACCTCCCAACTACGACGTGGCTAATACCGCAAAGTGCTGCTCTGGCACGTAAAAAACCCATTAACTAACTAAACAACTTGATAACTAGATAACCGACTAGACAACCTCTGCATTATTGATGCTGCTAAATGGAGACGCGGGCAACTAAGACGCGTTATCTCGCGGCAATTGCAGCAACACAAAACGTGGCATTGTGAGGCGCGCCATCGAATCAGAAGCAAAAAAAAAAACGCGCCCGCGAGTTCGTCCGGACCGCGCGATGGTATGGCACGGACGGTTACTCCGGAGGGCAGAGGCGCTTTGTTCGCCCAGTGGTGCGAAGAGTGGAGCACTTCTTCCCGCCCCAAGGTCCCATCCACTTCGTCCCCGGAATAATGCATGAACCCTCTAATTGATTCTGTGCGCAGTCCGGCCGCCGCTTCGCACGCGCCCGTGCAAGAACAACAGAGGCAGGTAATTAGATATCGCCCCTCTTAATTGAAAGCGATCGAACTGCTTGGGCGCTTCTGCCGCCGCCCCTGGACGGTGGCTCCGAGCGCGCGATGGAGGCGAGCACCGATTTCTTTCCATTTATTTCTTTCCATTTATTTCTTATTTCTCCTGCCTCGAGACTTGGGGCTTGGAGTCGTCGACGCATCCAGAAACGAACAAAGAAGAAAAAATGGCGACGTAAGACAATCGATGTTTTCTTGGCCGGTTAGCTGCGAACGCCTCCACGCTGTATTTACCCCGACCGAAAAGCTTGCCGATCCTCTGCGCACCTTGGCGACTCGACTTGACTTCAGGGTTCTCCTTAACAAGACTCCCAAGGCGCCAAAAGTCTTGATAACTGACAGGCATGCTTGCTTCGTTGCACCTGTTTCGAACAAGGTAGAAATTTAGGGCGACTCGAAATGAATGGCCGGTCGAAAACAGACTTAATGATATGCTCGAAGACCTTGCTCAAGAGTCTTATCGCTTGGACACAGGCGCGGAAACACAGCACTTGAAGAAAGTGCAAAAGTTAGCAGACAGCGTTTGGAGGGCTTTGTGCAATCCGAATTAGTACCTAGCAAAGTGGAGGTTTGGGCTTCTTGGTATTGCATTTTGACAAAAAGACTTAGAGCGGAAACACAGGACGAATGAAGAGAGGACTAGCGCTAACTGACAACTGATGGTTTTATTTGAGGGGCAGACTCGTGGAAGACAGCAAGAATCCATTAATGTTCTAGGTGTGTCGTGAATTTCTTTTTTCATGATAGGCCTCTTCTGTTTTGTTATCACAAATCTCTCACTGTGCACAGCTAGACGTGTGGCTGGGCATGCGGAGTGTCTTCCTCGAGTGTTATCCTGGAATAAAATCATCAGTTGTCAGTTAGCACCCGTCCTGTCTTTCTTCCTCCGTCCTGTTTCCGCACCAAGTCTCTTTGTAAAAATTAGAAATAGTATTGAGGATTGCTCTTGGAGTGCACTGAACGAGCGAAAAATTGGACGATGAGGCCTACGGTGTCATCAGTGTGACCATTCACATCTAATCCATGGACCTTAACCTCTAATGCCACTCATCGTCATCATCAGCCTGACTACGCAAACTGAAGGGCAAATGCATCTCCCGTGTCTCTCCAATTAACCCTGTCCTTTGCCAGCTGTATTCACCCTTTGCCTGCAAACTTCCTAACCTCATCCGTTCACCTAACCTTCTGCCGCCCCCTGCTACGCATGCCTTCTCTTGGAATCCACTCCGTTACCCTCAAGGACCAGCGGTTATCTTGCCTTCGCATTACATGCCCTGCCCAAGCCCACTTCTTCTTCATCATCATCATCATCATCATCATCATCATCATCATCATCGTCATCATCATTTTATTTTGTGAGACAAATACATCTTCCTCTTGATTTCGACTAGGATGTAATTAACCCGCGTATGTTCCCTCACCCACTCTACCATCTTCCTTCCTCTTAACATTACAGCTATCATTTTTTTTCCATAGCTCGCTGCGTTGTACTCAATTTAAGTTGAACCCTGTTCGTTAGCTTCAACGTTTCTGACGGATAGATGAGTTCCGGCAAAACACAGCTGCTGCATACTTTTCTCTTGGGCGATATTGGTAAACTGCCATTTATGATCAGCGAGTACGTGGTAAGTGCGCTCCACACCATTCTTTTCATCCACCTCCCACCCCACATCATAATGCCATTATTCACATAAACTTGCCTACCACGCTATGAGTGGCGAGTTCTCAAAACCCCTCGAGATCAACTTAGGAGAAGGAAAAGTACGAAACAAGTCAACAAAGGAGGCGTCAGCGCCAACACTCATTAACATACAGCTTATAAAAAACAACCAGCATTTCTGTTTTACCCCCTTAAAACCGGGGTTTTTTTTTATTCGAGAAGTGTGCCATGAGGCATAAGTTGAAAAAAGAAGGGGGGAGGGGGAAGGAATGCACGGGATTGAAAGTTAAAAGCAGGAGTGAAGAACCGTGGCGCTGAGGTAGTCGCACAGGTTGCTAATGAAACGGTTGTCCATAGTCACGTAGTCACTTTCGCGGTTCCACCGCAGGCCCACCTAACTGAGGAGCCGTTAAAACCGGGTTAACACCCACTCATAACTCTTCCGCAAATTCTTTTCGCACCGCAGGCCACCTGGTACGATTGACTGCCTTGTTGACCTTAGTAACCCCTTTCCAAGCTATGACCGCGGGCTGTCGCATTCTCTTCTCTATGAATGAATGAATGAATGAATGAATGAATGAATTAATGAATTAATGAATGAATGAATGAATGAATGAATGAATGAATGAATGAATGAATGAATGAATGAATGAATGAATGAGAATAAGATTCAGATTATCGTTTCTTTGTCCCATTTCCAGTGCATCTCAAGCAATTTACTTCAGAGCCTGTTTGAAATGGTTTGTTACCGCTATCCTATCCTCAATCGTTCACAAAATCCTCGTTCGCTTGCCGCCTGACAACCTGCGGACGGGCTTTCCGGCACGAATGTTTCGGCGCCACACAGCGGCCCGAGGCGGCCCCGTAGCGACCACGCAGGCGCCGCTTGGGCTAAGCTGCTTTTGGCGAGCGCCAATAGCTCTGATCTGACAGCAGGCTTGTTACGCTTCCGCCGAGCGAACTGCTCCAACGCCAGGGGCTACGGCCATGTTGTTTTGCTGCCCCTCGGCAAAAGACAAGAAGCTCCATCCGGCTCCTGGTACTCGCTTCGCCGTCACTTAGGCCGTCAGGCTTAGCAGCCGTTGTATATCGGTCGATCCCGACAGAAACCGCGGCTCTTCGGTACCCCTGGTCGAACCACTTGTCTGCATTCTAATAGCAACGCCAATGTATAGGTGTCAGCAAAAATGTTGGTGTCTGTCTGTATAATTTACAGTCTTTGCCAAAAGTACACTCTAAAGATAAGGGAGTAAACAGGGAATAAGCTCTCTTCCAGCGCACATGCCCTAGAGTACAGTTAACTCCCTGTTTACTCCCGTATAGGCGTACTCGTGTTTACAGTGTAGCCAGGTAACGGGTTTTCTTTACTAGCCGTGTAGAGAAGCACTTGTGGCACCCCTTCAGTTCTAAATGTGTATAGGGTAACGGGAACAATTGCCCTCACCTTTCGAGGCATTTCGGACTCGAGAGGTGCTGTAAGGACATCACTATACAGCTCAAAATAATAATTAATTGCTTTTTGGCGGGAAAGGAAATGGCGCAGTATCTGTCTCATATATCGTTGGGCACCCGAACCGCGCCGTAAGGGAAGGGACAAGGGAGGGAGTGAAAGAAGGAAGAAAGAGGGGCCGTAGTGGAGGTCTCCGGAATAAGTTCGACCACCTGGGGATCTTTAACGTGTACCGACATCGCGCAGCACACGGGCGCCTTAGCGTTTTGCCTCCATAAAAACGCAGCCGCCGCGGTTGGGTTCGAACCCGGGAACTCCGGATCAGTAGCCGGGCGCCCTAACCACTGAGCCTCCGCGGCGGGTACAGCTCAAAAGCAAACCCCGATTGCCTGCTTACTTCGCAAAGCAGTGCAAAGCTCTTCAGTGCGCGGTGAGTGTGGAGGAAGCATTTGAGAAGAGAACGCAATGCTCAATTACAAAATGCTTAAGAGATTAATTGTAGTAGTCAACGGCCTTACACTTTCCAAACATGTTGCGTCCAGTTTAAGGCACTGCTGCCCGTGCATCTGAATTAATTTTCGCTGGTAGTTTCCTGTCTTCCGTTAACGGGCGACCATGTATAACTTGTTGGCAAGAAACCTTAGAGCACCGTATTCGTGCTCATGTTCGATTCCTCTATAAAAGAAAAACCGCCGCTCAATAACACCGCACAACACTTCTGTAGCCCAAATGTGCATCAGTTCTCCATCACTGCTTGCTTCCCGGCCCATTTAGCTGTCTGTACGAGCGAGATCAGCTTGTCCAATATTCGCCACGCATCGAAAGACAGTAAAAGAAAACAAATGCGTGCTCGTGGCGTAGACCTCGAAACAGACACGCGTATTCGGCTTCTGTTGTGTAACGAGAAGAAAGGCCTACTGCGCAATAATGAAAAGCTGGTTGTACCAGAAGTATGCGCCATCGAAGAGGCTCCTGGTGCGCGCTGAAAATGGTGAAATGTTTTCATTCCCTTGCGCCGCTGAAGATAAATCAATATTTACCGTGCCCTTTGTGGCTCTTACACTATGAGCATATCTCTTCATCCTAGAAGCCTGTTCGACAGTGTTCGTGGACAATGGAGCCGGGTGGTTAGGGCGCTCGACTACTGATCCGGACTTCCCGGGTTCGAACCCGACCGCGGTGGCTGCGTTTTTATGGAGGAAAAACGCTTAGGCGCCCGTGTGCTGTGCGATGTCAGTGCACGTTAAAAATCCCCAGGTGGTCGAAATTATTCCGGAGCCCTCCACTACGGCACCACTTTCTTCCTTCCTTCTTCCACTCCCTCCTTTACCCCTTCCCTTACGGCGCGGTTCAGGTGTCCAACTATATACGATACAGATACTGCGCCATTTTCTTTCCTCAAAAAACCAATTATTATTAACGCCGATCAACTCTGCATCTGGCCAGCAACGTCGATACCCATCAACGCCATTCGTTTAATTGGTTCCGAACTAAGCCGATAAGGATGCGCACAGCTTTTGCATAATACTTGGAAATGCTAAGGGCTTCAGCGACAGGACGCAGAGATGAACGGACACACGAGTGCTCTCTCTTCCTCGTGTGCTGCCGCCAGCATTGTTAGCGTACCGAAGACATGCACCCAGTATTCCGCCCCAGTCCTCTTATTTACATACGGCCGCACTGCTGTCCGCCCCTTTGGCAAACACACGGACATAATGGGCATTGTAATGGAGATAAGCACGTTGCGTGCACGGCAGAACCCGCGGGCCGTTTACGTGGTATACTGCTTGATATGCTTCAGCGCGCTATTCAAATCAAATCAAATCAAATCAAATGCAGTTTATTTTCCGTCAGAAAGAAATCAACGGAGGAGGCTCGAGCAAAAAGTGAAACGTGTTCACTTGATTGCGCCCAAGCCCCCTTTTACATGGCATGCAGTGACGACACATAGGTGGACATTATATAAAGCATACTCGTGGAATATGGAAATATGAAACAAAGCAAGCAAAACGTACAAGGTTAAACAATATAGAGTGGTTTTACAAAGCTCTCTTGTGGAACTTAAACAATTTTATTATATGTACAGCAAGTACGAAGACAAAACAAAATAAACTGTAGTAATTTACAAACAGAATGGAACGTGCATAAGTACATATTCATAAAGGCAAACGGTTTTGCAACAGAATTGCATGTTATTATTTCAGGTGCACTAATTAGTATGGGTTGTCTGATGCTTGCTCCGACAGGAAAGACCTAATTTTTGAAATACTAATGTGGTTAATGTCAATTCCGTTATGTTCAAGATTGTTTAAAAGTGTTGGTAATGAATGACGTAGCATTTGTTGCCCATAATTTGTCCGGGAATAAGGAACTTTCCAAGGTTCTGAAAGGGGGACGCTCATTTCAGCTTGTATACAAATATTCACGGTACCACTAGCGCGACTCCTGATGCTGTTGACAACAAGGGATGTGAACGATTATGCCAAGCAACTACTTCTTATTTTATGTTGTATTTATCCCTTTCGAGATCCATGGGCCGAGCAAAACAGGTGCGTTGCAGAATTATGTACAGAAATCCTAATTTAACGGCTCTACGAGGACTCAGCGTCAAGCGCGAAAGTAAAACGCGAGCCTCTAACAGAAATTGCATTCTCCTTGCGTAACATAAGCGGCAGTTAACCTTCTAACACTCAGACAATGAAAATTTGGGATAACAGATCCGTCCTTTCAGCATCTACTTGTTTCTGGCTGCCACGTTGCAGAAACGTAAAGAATTGACAGACCATTTGAAAATTGTGACATTAAGGATAATAAGAAACAAACCATTTCGTGGCGTTAAGAAAATGACTAACTTAACTGGACTAAACAACTTGACTAATTAATTTGACAAAAGTTTAGTCATTAACAAACGCTAACTATGGTCACATATACACAGGCACTGGCATAAAATGAATAATAAAGTTTAAAACCGTTCTACAAGCTGACACCGTACTAGTACGGCCACTGAAATTTCATGCTCTTTCGCTGAGGAGGTTCAGCTGTGCTGAGAGATTACAGCGTTTCTGGCAGCTGATGATAGCTTTACTTTAAGAAATGTTGTGGGAAATGCGGCTGGTGTAATCCTGTGAAGACGTGACATTATTTTGAGCGCATAAACTATAAGTGCTAACAACAGTAGAGTCCGCATCAGACGTGTTACGCATGGTATTACAGAGATAACATATATTAACTGCTTAAGGCAGCAGTTCTACGCTACCAAAGGTGTTAAGAATTCGCATAAAGGGTGCGCGAGACAACATGGGTGTAACATGCAGCTGAATTCTGTGCAAGTTCCCCTTTCCGGTTAATCAGGCCAATCACTTCACCTAGAACCACCCAAGTTTGTCTAGATGGCACTTCATGAACTGGATGTCAGCAAAATGCTATTGGAAGACTGGTGGCTCAAAAGCAGAGAGGTGACATAAGGTTGTAGGAAGACGTATTCAAAGAAAATGACGAATTTTAATAACTCACAACACAGTTAAACAAAAATTTAAAAAACTGAGCATGGTGGCTACTGCCACCACCCCGTTTCAAATGGGACGCCCCTACCTTCCATCCAACCATCGTAGTTACACGGGCGTCAAGGCAACAAAAATCTACAACGGCTCCGCCGCAGACACGGCGACCTTTGCTGCCACAGTTTCCCGCGCTCCTGGAGTAGCTAGAGCACGCGCTCAAGTGTAGGGCAGGTCAGGCCGCCAGCTGCCGACCTAGACACAAACCCCAGCTGCTACCGCGTTCCGCGGCGCATACAGCCTGACGCGACAAAAGGCAGACGCGTAGAAGCCGAGCTTCGCCTGCTCCCTGGCTTGCGTATGAGGATGAATTATGTAAACGCCAACCCCTTAACCTGTCGCAGACTCTCGTTGGGCCTTCCTGCACGAGAAAGGCCCGAAGAGGTTATGATTGGGGAGGGGGGACTGAGAAAGTATAACGTGATATCAGAGTTCGCGCGTGACCACCCGCGCTTCGCGCACAGTTTATGGAGCACCGTCGATTATAGATGGTGACAGTTCGGGTTCGCCGGCCGTGTAGCGTTAGGCCACAGCGTGTCAGTCGGCTGGCCGCGTGTACACATAACCTCGCGTGATTGCGCAATAGAGATTTTTTTTCCTGCTTGGCTTGATTTTGATTCTTTATCTCTACAAAATTATGTGCATTTTGTGAGGTCTTACGAATTTTCATGGTGTCCTGCAATAGCGTTCCTGCCGCAGCCGAAAGACGAGAATGTCAATCCCGACGAATGAGTGTAATACAGGGCTTGCATATCAAAAATAATTATAAATATATTTCATTCTCTTTTATTTTTTCTCTCCGACAGAGCTGAAGCGATGCCACGCCACCATTTTCGTAGCGCGCAACATCGCGTGAGCCTGTGATGAAATGTGAGAATAAAAAAAAGAAAAATAACTAATATGATTGCTGCACTCTACCGGATCGAAGGGGGAGAGGTTGGGGGGGGGGGGGGGGGAGTTATAATTGCTACTAACCTAGTACTGCGATAACCTGTCTTTAGACCGACTGAAGAGTTGTACATAGGCTTTCGTTATGAATTTCAATCGGCGCTCGTGAGTCGTGGCGCCATGTACCATGAACCTAGCGTACAAGCCATCTGAGGTTACGCGATATGCAAGGAGACGAAAACTTACCACGAGAGGTCGGCAACATTGTATCTAGCACTCTTACAGCAGTCTCGGAAAGAAAAAAAAACGAAAGAATGAAATGACGACCTTTGACCACTGCCGCTGACATTTGCGGCCAATCCCTTAGCGCGGCCAGGTACAGCCACATAGTACATGAAAGTCACACAGACAAGAGCACCTCGAACCAAGCAGCTGCTTCCAGGCTTGTCTTTCGGTCGCAGCACACCGCTCGCGCTCCATAAATCTGTTATACTGCGCACACTATATGTGAAAGCTGTTGATCGTGTCGTTAAACAATAAATTTTGGACCCGCCGCGGTGGCTCAGTGGTTAGGGCGCTCGACTACTGATCCGGAGTTCCCGGGTTCGAACCCGACCGCGGCGGTTGCGTTTTTATGGAGGAAAAACGCTAAGGCGCCCGTGTGCTGTGCGATGTCAGTGCACGTTAAAGATCCCCAGGTGGTCCAAATTATTCCGGAGCCCTCCACTAAGAGACCTCATTCTTCCTTTCTTCTTTCACTCCCTCCTTTATCCCTTCCCTTATGGCGCGGTTCAGGTGTCCAACGATATATGAGACAGATACTGCGCCATTTCCTTTCCCCCAAAACCAGTTATTATTAACAATAAATTTTGGTTCAATAATTTTTACCTCGCAATTCTTTCACCGTGTGACCCAAAAATATCTAATTAGGGTGCCTCCTACCTACTCTACAACGAAGAATTATTGGAAGACATGCAATATGCGTGGTAAGTACGATTTCCTAGTGTTCTTTTAATGATATGACAGAAGTCCAATGGCTTTTCTGCGCCAGTTTTTGCGGCATTCACTATCTACGTTCACTTGGTTCCTGAATACAGGAGGCCGCTCACGAATAGTGCTGGGTAGGCGCCAATCACGCTATGATCAAGATTTCCCGTTGGTCAGCCTCAGCGGTTTTTCTCTTTTTTTTTTGCGCTCCTAGACTCTAAGCCCACAACAAAGTTTCCGAGACGCTGTCAGTTAACTAAACATGCTTGTGATGAATACCGCTGCTTAACCCATATATGCCTAGTGTCCTACAAGTAGAACACCGCTTCTTTGCTATCTAAAAGTTTATTGTGCAAAAGCCTGCACCCACTAGCGTAGGTTCAAGGAGGCCTAACTTTTCCTGTAAAGGGTTGTGTTGTGTGCGTTCAGAAAGATCCACCAGTCTTATATATAGTGATTATTTATTTAAAATAACAAAAAGGAAGGTAAAAGATGTTTGCTCAGGGTGCTAGTTTTGAAATTAGACCCCATAGACTAGATTCTCATCCTCCAAGAAAAAGTTAATTTTTGCGCAATGTCATAACGAAACCACTGCGGGTGATAAACGTAATTTTAAAGTTGATGTCAAATGTTTGAAGCTTTACAACATGTAGCAGGTAGCGAATATGACTACCCTAATACATTTTAGGACTACTCAAAAGTCAGTGTTGAGAAAAATATTTACACCAATAAAAGGACAATTCTGAGCTGTAAAGTAAAAAACATTTTATCAAAAATATTTTAATTTTATCAACATCCTTAAGTTTCAGCATATATGAGTTAAGTGAAAGCCAGCTTTCGCCGTGATCCCACTGTCTGGTGCGCCATCGCGATGAATTCAGGCGTCACCGTGTACAGGAACAGAAATAAAATCTCTTCTGCGTTATTACTAGGGTACATATTCATGGCGAGACTTCACGGTTTACCGGTTGCATGCTGCGTCCTCGGCAGGCCTCGCCACGATGCGAATCACGTCTCTTGCCAACACTGCTTACGAGTGAACCCAGAAGAACGAAATCCTTGCTTCACGACCATCCGAGGTTTTCGCCTTTCCGTTAATGCCTACAGCGCCTGTCGAAAAATGTCGAGTGAGAGGAAGCAACGCACAGTATTCGCAAGTCGACAAGCACATTCTCGACAGCACTGCTTGTAGCACTGCAACACTTCAATCCGTGCCTTGCCGTCTTCTTGTTGACACGCATTCCAACAGCCGGCTGCTACCCAACGCGCCTTTTTATAGAGTTTATCAAAACAAACGCGTACATCGACGCGTCGCAGAACTCATTCCCTCCCACCCTCGTCTCCTCGTTGACCCATTTCATTTTCAACCCGCCCCATCATATCCTCATCTTCATGCAATCTAGTCGCCATTACGTTTTTACGAGCGCAAGTCCCCAGTTTTCTTGATGATGTTTTTGTTTTCTTTCCTTCTACACTACGCCTCGGTACCTGTTGTCAGTAAAGCGGAAACTAGGAGCTCGAGGCAGGCGATGGCTTCCACGTGTGAACGCGAGCCAATCATACAGACTGAAGGCAACCATCTTGAGCTCACTTCTTCCACTCAATCGCAAACGCGTTGTGAGACAATACAGGTACGTGGCGAGGGAATATTTCTTTTTTTTAGTCATCATTTTCAACAAAGTGAAAAGACAACTTGCAAGAATAGCCTTCGAGCCGATAATGAGATAATCTGCCTGCCCGACCTATCAGATAATCGGCGAAATTAATTATCTGTGCTCCCCGTAATGCTGTCCTTTGTCCGTTGAAGCTTAGGCTCCCCACGCGCTTGCAGTCTAATGCCATCTAATGCCTCCCAGGCAAGAAGGCCATTGACCAGCATGTCTTTGTCCCACCTCTCAAGAGACGCCCTTCAAAGAGGACCGAGATGGTCACTCAGAATCAGTGACCGCCATTTCTCGTGTTGCAGCGAAGGCATGGTAGAGACGCAAGTGTTGCTACCCGCAAGTGTTGCACTTGCAGTGTAGGGAGTCTATCCGCCCGTCGCCACGGCCCTTTTCCCGCATCTTCTTCGCGATTATCCTCCAGTGCTCAGCGCAATCACTGTCGCTACCGACTACCCGTCCCGTTGTCAGGCTGGCATTGACGGAGACAGCGAAGATGAAAGAAAGGATAAAGACTTAGCTGCGATGGAGATAAACGAATGAATCTTCCTTTCTGGGCGTAAATAAGCAAGTTAATTTCACGGCTGCAAGCAGCTGCATCGCGTATTAGAGTAAAAGCACTAACACTAAGGAGAGAAAAAAAATGACACCGCGGTCACAGCATTGCAATGCGAAATTCAGCGAAAGTTGCTGCACGACTGTAACATACTGAGATTGGCAGTCGGAAACGGCTCTTGCACCGCTGAGTGCAAGCCGTTTTTTAATGCCGTCAATTGTTGCGTAACCAAATACAGTCACACACAAGGCAACCATAACCAAACTGGCTGTCCCAGAATTGTTTGCGAAACACATTCGCGGCTCTTTCGGTTCTTGCTTGTCTCCGATCCTTGTGCGTCATGCACTGTAGGGTGCAGCGGCACGCACTGTGGGGTATCTCGCCACGCCCTGTAGGGTATACTGCGGCACGCAGTGTGGGGTATCTCGCCACGCTCCGTAGGGTATAATACTGCGGCACGCAGTGTGGGATGTTGCTGCGCCTACTGTGGGACGAATTTCTCATAATACATGTGCAGTGCGAACGTCGCTTTAGACGTCTACTTCACGCCGTAGAGACGCCTCCGAGAAACATGCTTACCCATACTGGACATACCCGCCGTGATGGCTCAGTGGTTAGAGAGCTCGGCAACTGATCCGGAGTACCCGGGTTCGAACCCTACCGCGGCGGGTGCGTTTCTGTGGAGGCGAAACGCTAAGGCGCCCGTGTGCTGTGCGATGTCACTGCACGTTAAAGATCCCCAGGTGGTCGAAATTATTTCGGAGCCCTCCACTACGGCACCTCTTTCTTCCTTCATTCCTCCTTTATCCCGTCCCGTACGGTGCGGCTCAGGTGTCCAACAATATATGAGACAGATACTGCGCCGTTTCCTTTTCCCAAAAACCAATTATTTTATTCCATACTGGACATATGAGGAGCCCCGCCGCGGTGGCTCAGTGGTTAGGGCGCTCGACTACTGATCCGGAGTTCCCGGGCTCGAACCCGACCGCGGCAGCTGCGTTTTTATGGAGGAAAAACGCTAAGGCGCC
Source organism: Amblyomma americanum (assembly GCF_052857255.1). Classification (NCBI taxonomy): domain Eukaryota; kingdom Metazoa; phylum Arthropoda; class Arachnida; order Ixodida; family Ixodidae; genus Amblyomma; species Amblyomma americanum. The sequence goes on along the minus strand of NC_135498.1, from coordinate 19,044,705 downwards.
CGTGTGCTGTGCGATGTCAGTGCACGTTAAAAATCCCCAGGTGGTCGAAATTATTCCGGAGCCCTCCACTACGGCATTTCCTTCTTCCTTTCTTCTTTCACTTCCTCCTTTATCACTTCCATTACGGCATGGTTCAGGTGTCCAACGATATATGAGACAGATACTGCGCCATTTCCTTTCCCCCCAAATCAATTAATATTATTATTCACCTCTGGACATATGAGGAAAGGAATGGCGCGGTAACTGTCTCAATCTGGGTGGACACCCGAATTTTGCTCCGGGTGAAGGAATGAAGGCAGTGCAAAGGGTGAGATATACAACAAACATGGGCACCAGTGTAACTCCAACCGTAGTAACAACGAATTCCTTCTCTGCTCAATTATAGGCGTTTCTGCTAGCCCTTGAAAAGGTCGCCTCTGGTGAGAGAGGGACAGCGCCACGAACGAGTTAAGCCTTTCGGACGCAGCCCCCGCAGAAAGAGAGGTGTAGGCAGAAAGCCTTCGCTGAAGATGTGGGGCACCAACAAACAAAAAAGGGCCTCGGCAAAGCGTTCCAACGGCCAAGCTCTTTCTACAACTCAAAAGAGCAGAGCTCCTTAATAGAAAGCACGGGAAAAATGGAAGCATACAGTAGAGAGAAGGGTCTTCTTCCGTACCGCGCAGTATATATACGCGGAGTCTTTCAGTGTCGCTCGTTTGGCTCCTTTCTTTCATCGCTTTCTTGTTTGTCTATCACTTCTCCATTCTTACAAGTCAGTCACTCCTACGCCGAGTCGCTGATTGCCGGCCCTCCACTACCGCCGCCTTCGCATAGTTTTTTTCCGTTTGATTTTTTTTTTTTCCGCTGAGCGTCTATGTTGTTGCTGCGGCGGGGGAGATCATTTCTGAGCCGTGTCTGGCGGTCGCAGCGGATTCCGGTGCGCCCCGGTTGACAAAAGCTTGAGAGGATTCAATAATTGGTTTTTCAGTGCCGATCCCCTTTCGTGGTGCTCGGTTCCTTGCTTCTTTTTCCCGCTTCAGACCGCCTTCAGAGGATTAACCGCCACATTTTTTTTTACCCTTACATCCTTTATTCGATAATTCACTTTATGGTTACAATCTCGTTGTTTTTTTTTCTTTCTGTGCTTCTGTTTGACGTCCGTAAGTTTAGTTTATATCGCTTTCAGATCGACTTGGAGGATACGAAAAAGACTTGCCGGTGCGCTAGGCGACCATCGAGCTTTTTGAGAATAAAAGGTGCGCCTTACGGACCGGAGCAACTTCCCACGCGTGCGAGGAGGTTAGAAGGGATTTTCAATCCTGCTCGGGCGCTGGCGTAAGTGCTCCAACTCCTCGGGCACACTGATTGAAAACTGAATGACTATCTTTGACACCGCGGTCGACGGTTTGCCACTAGAAAAGAACTCTGGACGTCTATAAGGCTGCTCTGAATACGACCTGAAAACCGCTCGATACGCGCTCAAACCAGCGTTCTGGTAACGTGAACTAGCGGAGTCTGGCAGACGCATGAAGAAACTTGTGTAACTTTATCTGCGGGCTTCAAAAAAGCACAAGAAAGAGAAAAAAAACAGTATTTTTTCCTTATTTTCTTCAACAATGAAATGATATCCGTCCCTTCAAATCCTAAAATCGTCTCCGGTTTGCTTCTGTTTATTCTTGTCGAAATCAGTTTCCCTACATGCTCAAACTATTACACGTTGAAAGAAATACACGCAATTTGTATTTAGTCTTCCATGTGTACACTATACCTCAACGTGACTAACAAGACGCAGCCTAAGTCCTAGATATTTGCGTGTGACCAGCGTTTGTCAAAAATTTTATTCCCCAAAGTTTCTTTTCTTTTCGTTGTTTTTCAATCCTGATGCATGCTTCGCGCAGAACGCAACGACTCTGTTGATAACGCTGACTTGCCGTCGACGAACGCGCAGAAAATAAAAATCTGTGAACCACTTAAGCTCCGCACTTAATGTAATGACGCGATAACGTTAATTAACGGGTCCCCTCAGCGCCTCCTCTTGCCCACACACGCACGGACACTGTTTCTATACAGAGTGTCAAGTACCACACGGCACACATACAACGCCCCGCGTTAAACAACTCGCACGAAGGTGCCTGCGTTGCCTGTAGTACCGTGTCTGACTCGCAACCCAAGGATAACGGGTTCGATTCCCGAATAGTCACCACAATTTTCTTTTCAGCACAATTCAAGAAGTTTATACGTTTACATGTCCTAAGGACATTTGAGTGATGTTGCGACCTTCAGATCTCCAGTTTTCTAATGCTTTAATCACTGTTGAGTCCACAGCTTCACGTGTGACGTAGCTACACTCTCGACCAATCCAGCCTTTCCGCACACATCGGCGAGGGCGCCACCTACGTACGTCGAATTGTCAGGTGAACGGGACTCTTAACGATATCGCATTTAAAACGAAAAACTCACTTCGAATTCAAACGCAGAACGAATTGCACGAAATAGACCTGTTTTCTACGACTCACTTCAGACCGGAATGACTTACTTAGCATTGCGAATGTACAGAAAAGAAAAAAAAAGAGGTATAACTGTAGACCGAGCTTTTTCTTTTGCTGCTATTAAACGACTTGTTTGCATGCATAAACGAACTGTACGTTTCTACTCTTTTATCTGTTCTCGCTTGTTTGTTTGTTTGTTTGTTTTAGTTTGTTTGTCTGTCTGACTGTTTGTTTGTTTGTTTGCTTGCTTGCTTGCTTGCTTGTTTGTTTGTTTGTTTGTTTGTTTGTTTGTTTGTTTTAAGGATTCAAATGTGTTGCCGCTCCAGGTTCCTTTCCTATTTCTCCTAACTATATAGCGTGATCAATTTTGACTTCGCACCCACCCCTCCGCAATTACGGTTCGTCACTGCAGAGTTCCCTGTAAATAAATAAGCGAGGCAAAGCGAGGCGCTTCCTGAACGAGATTCTCTGAAAGCAGTTAGCCTTTATTCTTTGCGCGACGCAATTGAATTAACCGCGAGTTTAGGCGGGCGCCGAAGCCGTCAAAATCACGCGATGCGCGCCCGCTGCCTAACCGCTTCATGCAGCCAATTGCGCTTGCAGAGCCATTCGAACGGCCCACGCGGAAGTGAATTACGCACAGTTCTGGAAAGCGGGGTTGGAGCTCAGCGCTGATCGAAGCAAGCAGGAGCACTGCGAAATTTCGGCATACTCAATGTCATTGCGCCTAGTTCAAAGCACTAAGCATCCAAAAACAAGAAAAAAATGCCGAGGCGACCGGCATGTGAACTCTATACGGTGAGTTAATCGACATCGTTACCGTTTTGGCCACTTACCAGAACGACCAGAAGCGAGATTCCTTCGAGATGTCATCAGGCGAATACTAATAGTTAGCAAACACTATTTAGGATATTGCGCATTTATGCCATTACAAAACAATCGATAAGCAAGATCCGTTGAGTCGCCTAAAGCGCTCACTTACCCATTTGCGCGTTAAGCGCGTACGGTTCATCAAAACGAGGTCAATCGAGTGAACAGGTTTAAATGAGAGAATCGCGAATAAAACCGAAAAATCCTCCGTCTGGCGTTAAAATTAACGCCAGTGTGGAATCAATGTTTAGCGCAGTGAAAAGCTTTTAAATCATACTGCTCCGCCACAACACCGCGCACATACTTTTTGTTCTTTAATTCTTGCTCTTACCCATGTCGCGGCAACAGTTAGCAGTTATATGTCCTCGCATCCGACAGTGAAATTGTTCTTTTTGTCTGGCTTATATTACAGACAAACCTGTCGACACGCGGTTAGTTTTTGCCACCCGTTACTTTCACCAGTATAAGCAGGGTTTTGCAAAATCGCACATCGCTTTGTGCAATGTTGGTATTTCTGCCTTTACCGCATATTTCTGCCTTTACTGCTTTTGCAGACTTTTGCAGTGGATATTAAAGGTTCAGTAGCAGCAGCCGCCCGTTTTATCGCATTGCTGTAGATTTGCTCACAGCTATAGCACCCGGAAATGGGATGTAAAAACCTCGCATTTCTTTTAAGGACTGAAGGGAATGCATGGGCGCCTGTGTCCTCCGTACGTCTTAATGTTTCCAGCGACTGCGTAAAATTTCGTTAGTAGGGCGTTATAGTACTGCGACACATGCCTTGAAGCTGACACTGTGCAGTACCTCTTCATGGCAGGTTCATTGTAGTGGTTTTTAGGACTCTTTAATATGTCACTAACAAGCGCAAAGTTTTCTTGGAACTTCGTGATTATATATGGTTTTGTCAAAAGCAATTGCTGAAAGCCTTTTCATTTTTATTTCGCTAGCTCTTAGTAAAAGTAGAGTCCTAATAATTCTGCGCCACACCTCAAGACCAATCATCGGAAGTTTTTATGAAAATGTAGAAGGCAAATCTTTCCCAGAGTCGATTACATTGCGATCGAGCCGACTTTCTTCTTGACAAGACAAGACCAGGCCGCATTGTTTGAGTTCAAAGCACGATAAAGCTTTCTTTATTTTCATAAAACGTACGTTCACAAAAACGCTCTCGCCTGATTGCTTCTGTATCAACAATTATGCCTCGTATTGCACCGCCATATTTCCCCCATGTGTTCTGCCTTAGCAAAGGTGCATTACAACAAAACTGCTCACCCTAGCGATAAATAATCTCTCAAGCTGATGAACGCGGATCACACAGCATGCATGCGATGTACAAAACTAAAGCATTGAATACTTAATGCACGCAAACACTTGGTATGCTCCGGCTGGGACAGTGCGCGGATTTTCAAGTACTCGTTTTTCTCATTCGTGCCGATTGCCGAGACAGGGTTCGCGATAAAACGAAGCTGAACCGGAATGGGCAGTACAAGGAACGGGAAAAGGAAAAATTTAATGTCGATCTGAATATACCCGACAAAGGTATTCCGGGTATACTAACACTAATAACCCAGAAAACAAGTGAAAGATGCATCGGCTGTCGCCTGCCTGCGGACTAAGCCGCGAATACCACTAGTATATTAGTGCCTGATTATATAGAGAGCGAAGGTGCTTCGAATAAAGCGGAAAATATTTAATCTACAGACAAATGGTGCCGGCGTTATTGCGAACAGCGACGACATGGCTCAGCGGGATCATTAGTCAAAGCGGGGCACCTCATGTTCCCGCGAATAAAGGATGGAGGGACGGCCCCCATCGCACGTCAATAAACTACACCGCTGCCGGGCGGTGTCTGAAGGAGTCCCCCGCGGAAGCCGGGCAGGCAGTCGCCGCCTCGGGTGTTTTCACGCGAGTCGAACAATGACAGATGGTCGCCGGGACACATCTTCCGCACGCGACAGTTGAGCGGGCTGCCCTGGCACAAAGTACCCCCTATTCTCGTACCTCGCTACTTAGATCTTGTTCCAAACAAAAAAAATAAAGAAAACGGCTCTCGCAATTTACCTGTAGGCATCGAGTTTATCTTTTTTTCAATATTTTTCTCTTCTTTTCGCAAGGAATAGAGCGACAGTGCGTGCCTTTTGGCCTATTACTGTCGTTGGACGTCAGAGTTCATACAGCCATGTAGAAAAACACTAGGAAAAATTTCCGTCGACGTAACACATATCCTTATACTATTTTGGAGTTTGGAATTGTAATGAAATTCTTCTCGCAATTAAAAAAATATTGTCCTGTGCTGAAAACAACGAAAAAATATGTCGCATTTTTCGGCCTGAATTGTAATTTTTTACTGGGAGGAAATAGCAAATACTCAAGGAAATAGTGAGTCCACAGCCATTTCTATACGCTGATGGCAGAGCCCTTATCACCACACATAGGTCACAAAAGCCGAGGTACTTGCAAATAACGAACTGGCGAACACAACTAAATTGTTTAGAAACAGTAAGCTTTTGCTTAATATTAAGAAAATTGAGTTTACAGTTTTCACCCCTAACAAAGACTAGGGGCCTAAAACGTGCACTGGAGGTTCTAGGGATACCTCGTAATCAATTATATACAAGTATTTAGGAATACCATTAGGTGAATCCCTTATTTAGAGAGCTCACATAGACACACTTTGCACGAAATTAGACTTCGCCTGCGCCACACTAAAAAAAAGCAAGACAGCGTTTTAGCATTTATACATTGCTCGTGATCTACTTGAGTAAATTTCATTGCCATCTAAGATACTGCATTCAGTCATGGGGCTTCACTTAAGCATCGTATCTCACAGAACGGAGCATTAAAAATAACAGCATCGGTACCTTGGTCTTCATCATCATAACCGCTCTATACATACCTTAACAACATGCTTTTCCATTTATTTCGCAATTACAAGACTGCCGTTTTGGTGAACAGCATTTTAAAAGCAAGTAAGCCTTAAATTATTCAATCTTGCTACTACCTTCGAGTAATAATGACACGCTAATAGCAGTAATCTCAATATATCTACAACAAAATACATACTGACGTCGGAGAGTGCCATTTATCGGCTCTAAATTTTGAAATGCCATTCCATCCTGGATTAAACATCTATCCAGCAATGCAATCGCTCTAAAACGACACATTATAAGAAAAGTACACGTCATCCTACTAGCGAAATATTAGTATGTTGCAGCCGTAATCAACTGCCTATAACTAGTGCATTTTTGTAATGCATGCTTGACTAGCCATTGGCTAAGGATCCACGTGTTTATATCAACGTAAACTTTATTTCTCTCTTGTGTGCAATACAAAAGAAAAAGAAAACCACGTCATTTCATATAATTTAGTGCGTGTGTTTGATCTATGATGCTTATTAGTTTCTTTTTTTTTCCATCGTGAAATTCAACGACTAATATTTATGATGAAGTTCTTGAACAATTTACGAACACTATACGTTTACTTGTCAGGAGCGTCACGTAACCCTGAGTTGAATATCTCCACAGCCTTAGCGCGTCCCCATTTATGTCCCCAAGCAATTATAATGCTTCTGTATGTGCTAAATTCTTCAGACGGCTGTGCATCGCATTTCATGGATCTAAAAAAGAATGTACCTGGCATCAAGTCGCTCCTCGAGTTTTATTTACATTCGATGTTGGGAAATGTGAATCAGTCATCCTGCGTTCATTTCCTCCACATTTCTTTTAGCCGAACAAGATGGCGCTACATAAACATCTGACACAGGCGCCGCCTGCTTCTTCGAGAGATAGGAGTGCCTAGCGGCATCAACAAAGTGGCACAGTGCGAGAACTCACCGCATACTCTACTATGCACAGCATCCACCCTCAATATAGAATCATATAAAGACAAAAGAAATTAGCTTCCACAGCTTCAGTACGTGTAGATGCAAAGTCAGAAATAAAAATCAAAATTCCGCCCTACTTCTCCGTCGCATGCGGCAAGCCGCGTCATTTAGACGACTGCGGAGCGAAGCGAACTGCATGCCTGGGCCTGCAGATGTTTTGCAATGATCTTCAAGCAAGCAATCCATCTTGAGCGCTTGAGACACGAAACATGAGCGGGCCAGTGAACTTCTCCCTCAAAGTGAGCGCCGAAACGCTTTTACATCAACTGCACGACTTGGAAAACAGTGCTGGAAATATCTGCTTCTCAGCGTCAAGTGAGCGCAGTCGCTTCTGATCTCTTTACTACGTGAAAGCCGGCGTGTTCACTTCAAGACTGCCGAAACATGCCTGAACAGCAGGCAGAGTCAACGAAAAGAACCCCACAAGCCAAGCGATCTGCTCGTAGTTTTTTAGTTGCAAAACCCGGACGGCTGTGGCCATCGAATTGGATGGAATGAAAAGCTGCGGAACTTCCCAGTTGGCGCTGGCAGGACAGAGGAGCTGCATTAGCAAATACGGGTGTCTTTCAACTCGCCCACAGTATAGCATGGATAGCAGGTTGCGCTAACACAGTTCAGAATGGTGTCGCTGGACGCTGACTAGTTGAACACACACGCATAAAATAAACACCATGGTGCATGTCGCACTGTGCTTGCTCTGTCCCCTCCGATTCCCTTCAGGCCGGCCCTTTTCTGTATACTGACTCTGTTCAGTTTTCGACTAGTGTTGGGTGTGTTGCTCCGTGAGTGTCTAGGCCTTTTGTATCTTTTCCAGAATTTTGTGCTACACGGTTGCAGGGCAGCATGATGAATTTTTTTTTTGCTTTTCTGCTTCAGTTGCTGCCTGCCCTTCCACTTCGTTTCATTTATTGCCTTAATGGTTCCCAGGTTTAGGGGCAATATATAAGGGATTGGCAGCATGCGGTAGAACAAATGATGTGCACAATTAAAGCAGGTCAAATATACATATGTTCGTTTGTTAAATATGGGAGCTATGCAATTCCAAAATGTGGATCGGCAAGCGATTGCGACGAATTTTTCTTTAACTGCGAAGTTTCTGATAAAACATACCAAAAAAATGTTTGAGCCAAAACAACACACGCAAGAAAGACGACGACACCATGGGCGCTCTACACAAGAAAGACAAGAAAGAAAGAAATATTTTTCGTGTGTATGATCACCGACAAGCCCAGCAGTTAGCTCTTCCTAAGTATATTTCTCAGAAAACTGTATAGCTTTCTTCTCTAGCGGTATGACTGCGCTTGGGTGGATGCCAATGGGTAATTGCTGCCTTATAACAAAAACATTACGCCGTGAGTCTAACTGTGGTGGTGTCATTCGCTATAATTCGTCAATTTCTTTAAAGTATAACAAATTTTATTGAGATAAACGACGCAGCTTCCTTAACAAAGCGTTTATTTGTTTTTCGTGAATTTTTAATTGCAAAAGCTTTCTCTTGACTGTGCAGGTCAGAAGAAAATCTGGCACAGCCCGTAAGTCTTAGCATGACTGCGGTGCTCGGAGAGGCACGGAGTGCTCAATTATACGTTACTTCTTAACCCAAAGCATCGCCCCAGTACGTTATCTCCTTTTCGAGGAGTATCGCATTCTCCCTGCGCGATAATCTGCTTCGGGAGGGCCTCTCAACGAACACTGTTCTGAATAAATAAATAGAATTAACCTTTATCAGAGGAGCGCTCCGTTAACTTCTTTTCCAAGCGCATTCATACGAAAGTATTCGGTCTATTGGCTTAGGCCACCATTGCTCTTAGTTCTTGTTCCAAGCGCATACATAATGCGACCACGCTCAAATATTAACAGGAGCTCTCTTTGCGCGCGCTCAAAATAAACTTCTTGCCCTTATAAATCTACTTATTCTCTCTCAGTTCTTACTAGAGTCAAAATGCACGGATACTTACTTTTGGAATCAGGCGGAAACACGTTTGCAATAGCTTATTTTGCAAGCAGCAATTGATGGATTTTAACTAATTGCATGTTTTTTTTTTAATTCACAGCCGGTTTAATGTGACGCTACGGACACGGACTTAGTCTTGAGTCCATCTTTGCTATGTATTCGACGAGCACAAATGGGGGGCGCTGCCCCCCAATACCACCCTTGCAATGCCGCCCTCCTGCAATGGTTAGTGCCACAAGCACTCGCACCATCTCATTTGCTTATTGCTACAAGTGCACAGTTTCAGTCAGTCATTTATGCTCGCCAAGAGATAGCTGGAATAGAGGTGCGCACGGTGGCCACGCTGCGTTCTTACCGGCCCCACAGTTCGAGCCTTGGCGGCCAGCGGAACGTCTGAGTTGCTCTCCAGAAGTTCAGTCAGGGAGTGTCGTTTAAACCTACCGGGTTTTAAACCTATCGGTAAAACTTCTTAAAAGCTATACACGAAGAAAAACTGCCAACTGCTCGTGCAGCGAAACTTTTTCGCGGGAATCTAGAGAAATATGTTTTCGGTTTTTGGCTATGTCAATTCCCACAGAATGTACTTAGCACTTCCTCGCGCATATACAGCTGTGATTCGCTTTACGCTTATTCTGTTGATTTTGTAACTAGTTACGCACCCAGCTAGTTTGTCTGTTTTTTACTTTTTAGCAAGGTTTTTCAGCTGGTTAGTTTCTTAGATATTTAGCTAGCTACCTTTAATTAGTTATAGCCTACTAGTTAGACAGTCAGTGAGCCAGCTCATTATTAAGTTAATCATTTAGGTGGTCGTTACCTAGTTAAGAAATACGGAAAATATTTAGTAGTCTGTTTAGTTAGATATAAACCAATTACTCAACAGCATCCACACCATTAGACGCATACGGGGCTACTGTATGATATTACGCCTGTTAATTAGTCGGTGCTTAGTGAGTTAAAAACCAATTAACAACTCACCAGTATCTACACACCTGGAGATCAACTGGCCCTGGTGGAACAAGCTCATTCCACCCTTGGCTACTAAAACGGGGTTGCCAGATGAAGTTCTCTCTCTCTCTCTCTCTCTCTCTCTCTCTCTCTCTCTCTCTCTCTCTCTCTCTCTCTCTCTCTCTCTCTCTCTCTCTCTCTCTCTCTCTCTCTCATACGCACCACTGGCTGCATACGAGCTACTCAAATATACCCCCACAAATTATGGACAGCTATCGTTTCTCCTAGCTTGAAGGCTTGTCAAGCCCTACAAGAGCATCACTTCCTATTGTCAATACTATAGTTGTTTTTTTTTTTGTTAGGTGCGTATGCAAATTGAACGTGAAACGCCATCCAACCTCCGCCACTGTGCGTCATTACAAAATAGTATGTCCGCGTAAAATATATTCACGAATCTTATGGATCCTATTTTTCCTCACAGGCGCACTGATTACAGTTGTGTAAACTTTACGAGCTTTCAAAGCGCATGTATACAAGCTCGGTGCAATTAAAACCTGCAAATGTAACCCAAGCCAAGTTTTCTGGTAGAAGCCGACAAGAGAGCCCCAAAAATCGGAAATGGATTAATTACTCCGGCGCTTTCAACGTTCCCAATTAAATGCTCTTCAAGCGATCTAACCAAGCAGTCCTGCCACTTGATTAATCTACGAATGCGCCCCACAAAAGACCGCTGCCTCGCCGACAAGTTCTATAGCTAAGCCTAACCCAAGCCTATACTGCCGAGTTTCGGCCAAACAGGTATGCGTCCAATAGGAGGGTGAATAAAATATTTTTTTTAAAAAGAGGAAAACAGCGCATTGCGAGTCCGTCTGGAAGCCCTTCAAAGTCCTTCCGACGATGCGGGCTCCGTTCCGAAGGCTGAAGTGGAAGAGCCATGCGGGCCTGCCATTTCAAACAGGACAGAGACACCTAACGGTGGTCAGTACTCCCAATTTTCGTTTGAATAAAATTTTGAATGGCGAGTACCGCAGGAGCAGATGATCCGCGCACGCACGAAATGAATACCCATGGACGGTGTACGAGGACGCACGCTGAAAACATCACTCAGTCACGGTCAACACAGACAAGACGGGACACGGCCATGGCGAAGATATTGGATTCCACACAGCGAGCATGCGTGCTCCTTTATATTACTAAAGCGTTAGCGAGAGCACGAAATACGAAGTGTTTAAGCCGCTGAATGTTTTGTGACCTCTGGGCCTATGAGCGGTGAGGGTGACCAGTGAAGGTGAGCAGTGGCGAACAGGGGTATATCAGAAGAAGAAGCGGGACACAAATACAAGCATATATCTACCTTTAAATGAACAAATTCTAGAAATATAGTCGACATTCTAATATCAGGCACTTAATCGCTTCCCATAACCAACTCAGTTTTCGCACAGAGTGGAAACTTGAGAAACGCAGTATCATGTCTGAGGCAGTCAATGAGCACGAACTTTTTTCTTCCACAAATATTAGCGAAATATTACATTTTTTGACAACTATATTTATCAAACCCCGTAACAACAGGATCGCGTTTTTTTTTCAATTTTCAGCTGCTTTCAACCTGAAGTTTCTCTAGTACTTCGTCGAATAAAAGTTATTTTTCTGTGCCAGCGAAAGCTATTCAAAAAATTGTCTAGAGAGGAATACGGCGCTGTTTGCGAAACAAAAGGTTACTCTGTGTTTCATTTTATTTGTGTGTGAAGGAGCAGCGATAGCTAAAGTATACTCCGACAGTCACACGGACGCCGGCTTCTGGAAATAGGCAGCGCATAAGCTATATGCAGTACATGAACACCAAATTAAGGTGTCGGTCACATGACACTTTATTTGACGTAAACCGCTCGCAACTACAACGATTGATGTCTCTCTTAATAGGTGAAATCAACTTCTTCCCAGTCACCTTTTTCCCCAACATGGCCAATAAGCTGCCGTATAATTGAAATCACGGAAGCCAACACGCAAGTATATTACACACAAGTTTTGTCTCCATATAAAATCTTGCTAGGAGAAGATTGTGGCGACCTGAAGCGGATTATGGGCGCGGTTTGCAGGCGAGTTTTTCGTCACAAATGCGTACCAGCCCTCAGGAGGTAGCGTTTTAGAGCGAAGTACAAGGCATACGTTGTTCAGGAAAAACAAACTATACACTAGATGCCAGCGCAACACGTGAGCAACCGCGTCACGCACTGCATTAAAGTCTAAGAGAACGAAGTCTTCACCTTTCCGCGTAAAGCTTTTTCCTCCTCGTTCACGCGTCCGCCGGCCTGTGCGAAACGGAGGTGATAAAGCAGAGAGAGCTTGCGTGAAGAATGACTCTGGTGGTGATTAATGTACCACTGTTCGTGTCGCGACCCGCGCGCCGTAACCGCGACCCGATGACCGCACTGGGTCAGCGGCGTTCTGCTACTGAATACGTGTTCACGGGCAGATTTCAGGGCTGAGGGGCCGGTCGGATTTCGCTGCGAGGGAAACAGGAAAAGGTGCCCGTGTGGCTCACACGGTCATAAAGTTTTCCCGCTGAGGTCCATACGGACAATACTCCAGCTTATATCGCCGTCGGAAGTTACTGCTCGCTGTGTTAGGATCCAGTATACTCGCGAACCTTTTTCTAGCTACAACAGCGGGACATTACACGTGTGCCCTGTAGCTTTCGTATTGAGTTCACTGCCCTAAAACACTGACCCTTAAGCTTTTAATTGACTTGCATTCCGAGGTATGCTGAGGTAGGTGGCGCTCGGGTCTCCTCACTGTTTCAGAAGCCTCGCATACGTGATCGTAGTACGCACTCCCAAACGCCGCAGCGCGTTGCAACTTTAGTCCATGTTACACGGTGACCAGTGATGGGTAAGGACGTAGTACGTTCCAGGTCGAAGCTCCGGCTTAGAACTGCTGATTGCCTACAGGCCACATCGTGCCCGGAGTCGCCGGGTCCCGTCGCAACGAGTCGGTGCTTCCTACGGACGACACCGAGTCTTCTTCGGGGTACTTGGCAACCAACAGGTGGCGCCCACATGGCAGACTTACCCTGAGGCGCGGTGAGCAGCACGGCGACCCACAGCAGGTTGGCGCAGAAGCCTAGCTGCAACGGCGTCGTGGGCAGACGGCGCATGGTCCGCGTCTCCGCCGCCGCGATCAGAGGCCGGCCGGGCGAGCGCCCCCAGCTGCCGAGAAGCAACAGGCGGCGGGCGGCGCGTGAGCGCGGCGTCAGCACAGCCGGGCGCCGGCGACGACGACAACAGGTGCCGTCGCCGCCTCCGGGGGTCCTCTCGCCTCGGGTGAGAAGCGCAGCGGGGGCCCGGCTCCCGAGCAGGGCCCCGGGCTCGAGCCGCCGCCGCTCATGGGCCCCGCGTCGGGCTTGGCTTCGGCGGAGGGCCGCGCGTGCTGCTGCTGCTTCTGCTGCTGGCTCGCCGACGGCGCCGAGAGCGCTGCTGCCTCGCCGTCGCCCGCTGAACGCGGCTCGCGCTCGCCGGGCTCCGCGCCGCGGCGCTCCTCCTCCTCCGACGGTAGCGGGTGCGCATGCGCGGTGGCGAAAAGCGCTCGCTGCCGGCGCATCCGCAGCGCTCAGCGAATGAAACGCGATAATCCGGCCGAGAGGAAGATGTATCTGGCGCTGCTTGATGACGTGCCGCGAAACTTTTTCCCTCGGCGATAATTCTTAATGAAGGGTGTGACCAGGCGTGGCCTGCCGAACGTTTTTGAGTGCCGCCCAGAGCATACCGAAGGCTACGCACTTCGAGTGGTTCTTTCGCTGAGCACTGAGTACCAAGAAAGCGCATAAGATGCTGCGCAAAAGCTATAAAAGCTCGTCGTGTAGATGGGTTTCTGTGGTAAAGGCGACTTGATTCCGAAGCTGCGATGCCAGGATGCTTCCAGGTGCCCCAGTTGACACGACTCTCCAGTGGCGCTGAATCGCTGGTCATCATGACATGATGCATTAAAACAGCAAGTCCACAGTCAGAAGACAGTTTCCTAGGACCCATGCATGTGGTCGCGTTTCTATCGCAGCGTGAAAGGAGGAAAGGCACATTAAACGATCGCTCTAACGTCACCCTTACAAGACTGGGGGGACTGATAACGAAAGCTCCGCCATAATAACGGAACTTAAAGTGTATAACAATAAAATCTTTTCATCCATCCATTCGTGCTTTTGCTATCGGAGACAGTCGGGATGGCATGGGGCGGCGTAAATACTAAGCGTCGCTGGAAACCGTATAAACATTTCCAGGGGGCTTTAGAATGGTAGAACTTGAGGTTTCCTGACGGCTAGTCTGGGCGCTTTACAAAGCAATCTGTAGGACCCACCCACTACAAAGGAGAAAACCTCAAATCGAATTTAATGTTGTCCTATCCAGCATACAACGTAAAGTTAGTTTTTTTTTCCACATTACACGTTTAAGCTGCACATGCAGACACACCAATTCAGGGCAGAAGTCCCTCTATTGGACATGAGACTCTTCAAGACACTCACTAACACTTGCACCCCACAGGCCAAAGCTTTTACACAATTTATTCGTAAACCACCTGCCAGGGTGAATTTACGCTGGTGCTAAGACTAATCCTAATTTTATATCACAAAAATTATCAGTAAAATATTGGAGAGGACAATTGAGCTCTGCCTTAAGGGTATGACGCGAAAGTGTAGCAGGTTAATTGCCATATATGCAAAAGGTCATTCCATAATTTACATTCAAAAATCCCTGCGAGTCCTCATACCCCTCCTGGCGCAGAGGTGCAGCGGTTAAGCGATGCGCCACTGCCCCGCAATGGCAGCAGCTCCCAGCGGTGGGTCTTGTGCGGCCCAGGTTACTCTTCCAGTCACAATCACATCATTATATTCAACTGCCACCTGCCATGGTGGGCAGTTTGCTCACTATCCTATGCGCAGGTTGGGATGACGTCGCATGGTCACGTGACCCACCTGCCTCCTAGGTTGTTCTCTGGGGACCACCTGCCAGATCCATGCCCGTGGTTTTTCCCTCACAACGCCGACGCCGAAAGCGCCGACACCGGATTTTCTGGAGAACGGGGCCTTTAACGTTATCGCGTTAAAATAATGCACAACTTGATGAATTTACTGAAGCTAAGCGACTGTGTCATTATCAACGGGCTAGGCGTAAGACAATACGATAGCGCCGGCTCTTATTGTCGACTTGCCTGACGCGAATGTATACGAATACAAATTATGCAGGCAGTACCTTTTAAGTGTCCACCGAGAGAGTCGAGTTTTTATGGGAATAGCAGAACAAAAACCTTATTATACCACCTACAACACCACAACTCCAGAACGATGGAAAGTTCCAAAATGTCGCACTGCTTATGGACAACAAACACTCCGGTATAATCTTCCGCGATTATTGAATGGTGTAGAAAGGGAAGGTACTGATGTACTCAATATGTCTCTTCCAAATATGTACAAATATTTTGCTGCTCATACTCTTTTTTGGGGAATTAACGCAAAGGTATATCCTTATGTTCAATTACATTACATTGTTTTTATTTTTGAAAAAAAAAATTTCCAGGCGTCCAAAAACAGTGCTCTATTTAAACGTTTATTTATGCTTATTTTATTGTCTGATGCGATATAGGGCTCTTTTTCTTTTCTCTTTGCAACAAAAAAAATGTCACTGTCTACTGCCCCACTCTGCTGCTATGTACACTGTAAGGGGGCAGAGGATTTCTCAAGCCGCAAATGTAGGGATTTTCCCTCCGCCTCCTTCCACTTCTTTGTGGAAAATATGTATGGATGTATGTATGTATGTATGTATGTATGTATGTATGTATGTATGCATGTATGTATGTATGTATGTATGTATGTATGTATGTATGTATGTATGTATGTATGTATGCATGTATGTATGTATGTATGTATGTATGTATGTATGTATGTATGTGTATGTATGTATGTATATGTGTGTATGTATGTGCGTATGTATGTATGTGTGTGTGTGTGTGTGTGTGTGTGTGTGTGTGTGTGTGTGTGTGTGTGTGTGTGTGTGTGTGTGTGTGTGTGTGTGTGTGTGTGTGTGTGTGTGTGTGTGTGTGTGTGTGTGTGTGTGTGTGTGTGTGTGTGTGTGTGTGTGTGTGTGTGTGTGTGTGTGTGTGTGTGTGTACGCATGCATGCATGCATGTATGTATGTATGCGTAATGCTTTGTCGTCAGGATTTTTTTCGCAGCAGTCTTCTCGCAGTCCTCATTTTCTGTACTGTATACATCCCTCCCAACGCAACAGGCACATTCCAAGCTTAAAACACGACAAAGCGCGAGAGAATTGGCAGATTTCTCTGTCGAGCGTTTTTCACTGTCTAAATACTTGGCCAGACATTGATTCTTCCCTAAACGGTTCCCCTCCCGCAGCTCGGGAACCGAGTGCTTCCGTGGCCTGCTCAAAAATGCGTGGAATTCTCGCGTCTCCCGACAGCTGCTGATAAAGTGCGAGCAGGGAGAGGGGTTCGACACGCTCGCGCCAGCTGGCTCGTCACGCAAGCTCTTGCGACGTATTGCGCACGTCAGGCCCCGGTCTTCTCCGGCCGTTGGAAATTTGTTCCATTGATAGAGGCGCTGCAATACGTGCCAGCAGCCCAGGCGCTAACGCTCACAAAACTGCTTTGCAGGCTGCGACACTTCTCTGCCTCTGTTCATCGAAAACTTCCCCGTACTGACAGCTCACCATTAAGCGCAACTTTTTTTCAACCTATTTTCGACCGGAGGAAGGCACTCGTGAAATTCGCAGACGTATCTGTCTACCGAGGCAGATATAAGGTTCGCATGTTCAGCGTTCGTGGAGAAAAATGTTTGATATTGAAATTTTAAGGAATTCTTATTGAAATATTAAAGGTAATGGTCCATTTTTCGCATGTATGACAAAATCTTTCTTTTAGAGTGTTTCCATCACCCGCATCGAACAGTTAGGACTGCCATAAAAAGCAATAGGAAACACTTTCGACGCCAACAAATACTTTAATAGCACAAAAAAAATGCAACCCTGCCTACAGGAATTCTGCGGATACATTGGCTGTTATAGTGAAATTTTACGATATATGAAAACATTGCATTCGTAAATTGGTTCGCGTTCAAAAATGCGTTTGTCCAGAATTGCTGGGTATGTTCCTATAGTAGGAGGAAGTAGCCCAGTTCCACGCGGAACTAAATTGAAATCTTCGGGACATTTTTAATGAAAATTTGGAAGTGTAAAATCAATATAAACGTAAGAAAGGTTTCGGATTTCCCGGTGGTCGTCAGTGGTATCGTGTATTATCTATCTCTTTTTCTCTTTTTTTCTGTTTTTACAACTGCGACGAGCAGTCACAATAAAAATGAAAGAAAAGCGAGCACCAAGAAATCAGTGTGAGCAGTGTGAAGGATAACTAAATTGGAATGAACAAGCGGGTGCAGATCAGTACGATCGTAGACGTTGACCCGAATAACCTAACTATACTCAAGGTGAACCATGAACGAGAAAAGACTGAGCGTTTCCAGAAACCAAACTTTTTCTCTTTTTACCTTTCTTCCTCATGATGGTAAGTGCCCGCCGTATATATATTTTAATGAATGAAATGCACTGTACAGTAACGTGCTCACTTTCTCACGCCCGCTCTCACCGTGTCTGCACATTTTTGTCCGTCCGTCCGTCCGTCCATCCGTCCATCCATCCATCCATCCGTCCATCCGTCCGTCCGTCCGTCAGCCCGTCCGTCCGTCCATCCATCCATCCATCCATCCGTTCGTCCGTCCGTCCGTCCGCCCGTCCGTCCATCCGTCTGTCCGTCCATCCATCCATCCATCCATCCATCCATCCATCCATCCATCCATCCATCCATCCATCCGTCCGTCCGTCCGTCCGTCCGTCCGTCCGTCCGTCCGTCTGAGGACGGACCTGGACGGCAATAAGGCGAGTACCACCTGCATGGATAACAAGAGAAGACATATCTTTAAAAACGCGCACTCATACACCACTGCATACATGACAAACGACGAAGAGAAAGTGCCCTCAGAACTAGAAATATACTTGAACAGCGTCAACTGACGGGCTAGTCGGTTTTCCGTGGTGTTTTACCAGCGCAACAAGGCGCGGACGAAGGAACTCTTCATCGCTTGCTGAACCCTGCAATGTGATAACCTGTATAGCAGCAACGTCCTGCAGGGCGAGATTCCTCGGATTCTGCATTCGCCATAAAGCAATGCCTCCGGAACTGCGGATGTTGTTTGGTGGCGTTCATCCTTCGACTGGTTATGCTGCGCGCTTGTGAAAGATTTTGCGATCAGAATGTCAGCACCAAGTTCGTCGATCAGCGCTCGTTTGTCTTTGTTCTGTGTTCCTTCGTCTGCGTCTTCTTGCGCTGGTTAAACACCATGGAAAACCAACTAGCCCGTTGGTTGACGCTGTTCAACTATACATAACAAGGAGAGAAGCAGCAGCAGACGAGTGAGAAAATAGCCTCGATAGAGGG
Organism: Amblyomma americanum; assembly: GCF_052857255.1. NCBI lineage: Eukaryota > Metazoa > Arthropoda > Arachnida > Ixodida > Ixodidae > Amblyomma > Amblyomma americanum. The sequence continues at coordinate 19,026,093 of NC_135498.1, read as the reverse complement.
CATGAGATTCCCTGTGAGCCTATCTCCCCTCTGTAACAATACAGGCGCAAACTCACCTGGACGAGAGAGGGAGCGCCCGTGGTGTATTTACGAGTGCAGACCGTATTCACAACCACGTTTACCCTGCACTGCAAGCATGGCCGGAAGGCAGAGGGTGTTAGTTGTCCATGTTATCCTGGTGATCTTGGAGGAAGAGAAAAGAGTATCATAGGAAGATGAAAGTCTCCTAGAATATATATATATATATATATATATATATATATATATATATATATATATATATATATATATATATATATATATTGCCACCTAGTGTTGCCAGGTGGCGCAAGCTGTCCGCGAAGACGATGAGGTTGCGATCGTGCTATCGCGGATCGGCCGCCATTACCGTCTCCTCTTGCCGACTCCAGCTGTTGAAGCGTCTCTCCGTGAGAACTCCGTGACAATTTGGTGGAGCCTGCTGGGTACGAGTATCCCATGCAAGAAACCCCTCCAGGGAGCCGTGCCGCCAGCCCTGCTCCGATTGACACCCCGGTACACCGCTTCAGCCGGAGGCTGCAGGGACTTTCACCGGAGCTTGGACCACTCGCGACAGTCATGATACCAGCCACCGGTATTCTCACGCAAGCTGCCGGTGCTACACCTGCCCTCTATACCTTGCAGACCCCGCGGGTTCCCAAGGCCTTCCACGTGGACCTTTTCGATGACGTGGAGGACTGGTTCCTTCACTTCGAGCGTGTGGCTGCTTATAACCAGTGGGACGACGCCGCGAAACTAAGAAACGTCTACTTTAGCCTAGAGGATGGCGCCCGCACGTGGTTTGAGAACCGTGAGGAAGTTCTAACTTCCTGGCGAGAGTTTCGCCGTCGCCTGCTGGAGGCCTACACCAGTGCGGATCGCCGCGAAAGAGCGGAGCGGGCAATCCAGTCCCGCGTTCAGCTACCGAACGAAAGCGTACAAATGTACGTCGAGGACATGACGCGGCTCTTCAGGAGAGCTGATCCTGCCATGCCTGAAGAGAAGAAACTTCGGCACTTAATGAGAGGCGTCAAAGAGCAGCTGTTCGCAGGCCTCGTGCGCAGCCCACCATCTACAGTTGCTGCATTTCTTTTGGAAGCCACAACGATGGAGAAGGTCCTGCAACAGCGTTGCGCCAGTTACGACCGGCCCGTGCATGCTGCTGCAGTCACATCATCGTTTGCCACCATCGGACAGCATCCTGATGATTTGCGGGAACTTATTCGCACAATCGTGCGTGAGGAGCTTCACAAATTTTGTAGCCCGTCGCAGCCTGCGCTCGGTTCCATCTCCGCTCTTGTACGAGAGGAGGTGCAACAGGCGTTCCGGGGCCCTGTTCCTGTGGTCGACGTACCACCTCTGCCTGGGGACTACCACCGTCCGACGTACGCCGAAGTTGCAAGGCGTCCGGCTCCCGCTTCGCCGCCACCAATTCACGCCACGCCTCAAGCCCCGCGGCCCTCTGTGCAACCGGTGCAGTACTTCGAGGATCGTCGAGCACCCCTCCGAAAGGCCGACACCGAGATCCACACCGACGCCAGCAATATCGGTCTTGGAGCTGTCCTTGTCCAACACCAAGAGGGCATTGAGAGAGTTATAGCCTATGCTAGCCGTACTCTCTCCCGCGCCGAACGCAATTACTCTACGTCAGAGAAGGAATGCCTTGCTGTCGTATGGGCCACCATGAAATTTCGCCCTTACCTTTACGGCCGCGCATTCAAAGTCGTAACCGACCACCACTGCCTATGCTGGCTGGCTAATTTGCGAGACCCGTCTGGACGATTGGCCCGCTGGAGTTTACGGCTCCAAGAATTCGACATTACCATCGTATATAAGTCGGGCCGTAAACACGAAGACGCCGACACGCTGTCGCGTGCACCACTCGACTCTTCCGGTCCCGAAATCGACGACGACAGCGGTTTCCTCGGTATACTTAATGCATCGGACATAATAGCCCGGCAGCGGGCTGACACGGACCTCCGACCGCTGATTGACAACCTTGAAGGTCACGCCATGCCTCTACCACGACACTTCGCTCGACGTCTCGGCTCTTTCTGTTTGCGCGAAGGTATCTTATACAAGAAGAACTCGAGAGGCCAAGAAAGAGCTTACCTTCTGGTACTTCCGGCCGATCTTCGCGCCGACATTTTATTGGCATGCCACGACGAGCCCACTTCAGGCCATCTGGGTTTTTCCCGGACGCTCGCCAGGATACGCAACATGTACTACTGGCCCGGACTCTCGGACGATGTCCAAAGGTACGTAAAAAGCTGCCGTGAATGCCAGCGCCGGAAGACGCCACCGCTTAAGCCGGCGGGTTTTCTCAAGCCCGTTACTACACCCCGCTCTCCGTTCGATCAAATAGGAATGGACCTTCTCGGTCCTTTTCCGTTGTCACTCTCAGGAAACAAGTGGATCATAGTCGCTACTGACTATTTGACTCGCTACGCCGAGACCAAGGCGATACCCTGTGCCACAGCTTCAGAGGTCGCCGACTTTTTCATGCAAAACATCGTCTTGCGGCACGGAGCCCCTTCGTGCGTTATTACCGACAGAGGCACAGCGTTTACAGCGCAGCTAATCGACCATATATTTACGTTGAGCTGCACTAGCCATCGCAAGACCACAGCTTATCATCCGCAGAGCAATGGGCTAACCGAACGCTTAAACAAGACCATTGCGGACATGCTGTCAATGTACGTAGACGTTCAGCACAAAACTTGGGATGAGGTGCTACCGTACGTCACATCTGCGTACAACACGGCCCTCCAGGAGACTACACGCTTTACTCCCTTTCGTCTTGTATATGGACGTGAAGTCCAGAGCATGCTTGACGCGATGCTACCATGCCTCGATGACGACCAACTCGCACCCGATGTTCATGAAATTGCCCAACGCGCTGAAGAAGCCCGTCAGCTTGCCCGCGTACACATCGGCCAGCAGCAGGGCACTGATGCGCGCCGTTACAACCTTCGACACCGACAGGTCGACTACAATCCCGGTGAACAAGTTTGGGTGTGGACACCTGTCCGCCGCCAGGGCTTGTCCGAGAAACTACTCTGCCGGTACTTTGGCCCCTATAAAGTGCTACGGCGTATCAGTGATGTTACCTATGAAGTGGTTCCCGACGGTGCCGCGCAACCGAGACGTCGACAGCCCAACAGCTCTGACATTGTGCACGTTGTGCGGCTTAAGCCGTACTATGCCCGATAACGGCTTAGCGGCCCTCCGTTGTGACTCTGTGTGTGCTCCGTTTTCCTCGCGTTCTTCTAGCGCGCCTACGCTGCTGGCGGCCCCACTGCCATGCCCTTCTTTTTCGGAGGGGGGAATAATGCCACCTAGTGTTGCCAGGTGGCGCAAGCTGTCCGCGAAGACGATGAGGTTGCGATCGTGCTATCGCGGATCGGCCGCCATTACCGTCTCCTCTTGCCGACTCCAGCTGTTGAAGCGTCTCTCCGTGAGAACTCCGTGACAATATATGTGTGTGTGTGTGTGTGTGTGTGTGTGTGTGTGTGTGTGTGTGTGTGTGTGTGTGTGTGTGTGTGTGTGTGTGTGTGTGTGTGTGTGTGTGTGTGTGTGTGTGTGTGTGTGTGTGTGTGTGTGCGTGCGTGCGTGCGTGCGTGCGTGCGTGCGTGCGTGTGTGTGTGTGTGTGTGTGTGTGTGTGTGTGCGTGCGTGCGTGCGTGCGTGCGCGTGCGTGCGTGCGTGCGTGTGTGTGTGTGTGTGTGTGTGTGTGTGTGTGTGTGTGTGTGTGTGTGTGTGTGTGTGTGTGTGTGTGTGTGTGTGAGAGAGAGAGAGAGAGATAGAGCTATCAGCTATCATGTGAGAAGCGCTACTAAGAGGCATCATTCCGCGTCGGTAATCTACGGCATTTCATGCAGTACACTCTAAACACAAATACACCTATATGGGAGTAAAAAGGGGGTAAACTGTCCTCTAGCGAACACCCTTTTCTAAAAGGGTGTGCGCTAGAGGGCAGTTTTACTCCCTTTTTACTCCTTTTGTTTAGAGTGTAGGGTATAATCTAGACGCAGCACGGACTTTCTGCACTCTTTTAGGCTGGGTTTACAGAGGAAACAAAGGAAAGAGGAATGCGAATCCAGCGGTGCCTTATCCTTCAGCTGTTCATCACTGGAACTCATTCCTATGTGCAGTACCAGAAGCATGCCGGGTTTCAGTACAGTAGCCAACCACGCCTAAAGGGTGGCAGGCGGCGGGTGCAGTGTCCAAGATACTTCCTTCTCTGCCGCTGATCGTTAAGTGAACTACTCCGATTTTAGGCGTCGGAGATTAACCTCGCCGGGTGGGTCAGGGCTTTTAATTTTTTTTTCTAACGCATTGAGTGCCCTGTTACATTTCCGCTTTCCCCTTGCCCTGTTTCTTTGTATTCGCGTATTTTACAGCGTGAGCTGTTAAAGGCTTGTCGAACGGAAATCGCGTCGTTCTGACGTCACTCCTGACGTCCTCCTGACTACTGACACTCCTGACGTCCTTACCGAAAGGGACGGGTTGACGCAGTTTTGAAATGATGCCTCAAGTTGGCTGTGGCACGTGTCTGTTAGCTTCGCATCTCCGAATGCACAAAAACGAAGCAAGTAATTCTATACGCCTCTCTGTGCCACAGTTTACGCATTTTCGTGCCATGTATTCGTCCCTCTAACTTATTCTGAGAGTCTTCCGAAAATTCCGCACCCGTCTCGCGATGTGACTTTCTCTATAAATTGTAGTCCAGTAGTTAGACAATTTGATGCGCCTGGACTTCGTCGCAAAAGAATCCGTTATAAAGTGAGCGCGAAATAATTGTGGTCTGTCACGCATGACGTAACATGTTCTGACGAGTTTTTGGAAATAGTAACCCAAGGTTTGGTCCGCACCGTTCTGCGCTCCATCAATCAGTCGGCATCATTATCGCCAACGTAGTTGTAGAGCGTGGGCATCCCAAGTGTCCAAGGGTCAAAAGAAGCGGTGGCCATAGATCACTCAACAGCGAGCCCATCACGACAGCTAATATAGCCCAACTGTTCGACTCCTAGTCTGCACATTTATTCAGTGTCTTGGACGCCAAACATAAAAAATTTTTCAGTCATACCGTCGCCTCATCACTTCGGCGCCTGTCTGTGGTCGCCATGTTTAGTGCAATGTTTGGTGTTATGTTTGGTGCAATGAACCTTCGGCTTCGAGATGTTGGGGGCCCATCTTCAAGAAGTTGCAGCTCCTAAGTGCCCTATGAAAAGTTTCGTTAAGCATTACCTGTCGTGATCGGTGAGGAAATTTGGCTGATTAGAGGCACAAGATTGATGACTGCGGCCTTGACTAGTTCGCCCCCACAACTGCGTCTCGGAGCGTTGATTGAGGGCCAGAAACGACGCGTCCGAGTGGGTGCACACGGGATCCGGCAGTCACAACTGTTTGCGCCGTAACCTTCTGTGCAATATCCTGTCTACATTGCGGCATATATTCGACTAGCACATGATTTCATAATCTCGCTTTTTTTGTGGCGAAAGTTTATGGTACCGTAAAGCCAGGAGACGTGAAAACACGGATATGCTTACAAAAAAGAAGCTGAATCATGAAACTGCTTGTTGCTAACATTAGAGACCATTCCTATGAATAATAATGCGAATCTTTAGCTTCTAATTCCAATTACAGGCGACATAACAAGATTACAATGCTGTGCGAGGGGTTATGTAGAAAGCGTTTAGCTAATAGGCAAGCTCAGAAATACATTCAAAGCCTAAGAGGACATCGTGGCACAACGGTTTGCCTTTGAGGACTAACTGCGTCGCCACAGCCATCAGGGTCTCAAATAAAAAAAAAATGAGCTGACGCTGAAGCAGCGATTGAACATCGAGCGTTAACACATCTAGCATAGGTCACCGGTTCGTATCCATACCATGAGCACGAAACGCTGCACGAAACTCTGAATCGTATGACACCATCCGGAACCTTCTGTAGAAAACGGGTGGCACAGAAATTTTACATGAATGCCAGGACTAAGTGGCCCGACTTTGTCACCTGCCAGACAGGATTTTATATACCGGATCGACATAGTTTAGTTTCGAAGTGAGGTTCTTGGGTATCACGGCAACCACTGGGTTGCGTTATACCGCATTTGCGTTATACCGTATAAAGCTGAGACCCGAAACGCGAGAAGTAGAGCTTAACGCTCTAAAAGTCGAAATGCGTGATGCCCATTCGACGAAAGTGTTACTTGACGCTAGAATACGAAGCACCTGACAGCGTTAGTTCGCAATAAAGAGATATGAACAGACTGCGTAGCACTATGGGATAACAGGGAAACTTCATCGGCTAAGCCGTTGTTAGTGATACTGCAAGGAGCCGGCGGCCCCTGAAATATGATACCCAGTCGGCTTAAGGCGATCCCCAAACGTAATACAGATTTGAAATAAAGGAGTAATTACTCATTAGCATCGACGCAAACGCGGCAAAACACCGCCAAAGTAAAACTGTACAGCACTGCTGGTCGGGCGACATACAAATCTTGTCCTCGCACGGTGACAAGTTCTCATTTCGAGATTTCTTTTTTTAGTGCTGAGAGAATTTGGTAAAGATTCCATTACAAAAATCACATTTACTTTTTACATCCTGCTACTTACCCCGAGCCATGCAACATTTTTCTTTTTCTATTATTGTTCGACTTTAGTAACACGAGCGAGTGATTTTATGAGAAGGTGAGTTCGTAGACGCATTGGCGATAGTCGCAAAAAATCGCTACTGAAAGTTGTGTGTGTCGAAACCTTTGCAGGAAAATTTGGTAGAACGCCTTGGCAGGCAATTGGGGGTAATTATTGAATAAAGAATGAAGGAAGTCTGAGAAGTACCTACACTTTTTCGAGCAAGCCGCTAGCTTTTTGCTGCAGGACAAGACACAATCGCGAGAAGTAACTGCTGCATGAATATTAGGTTTTGAAATTGGTGGTTTGTTTAGTTCCAATTTACCGAAGGAAAGCAGCCGTGCCACGTGATGCACTACCTGGTCGACACGCAAGCCACATTTATGAGCCACTCGTATCACAGCTGCTCTTCACGAACGCAGAATTTACGAAAAACAAGGAAATCCTAAGCCGAAACTATAAGAAGCGTGCGCTCTCAGACGTCGTTGTTGATATTATCTGAGATTAAAAATGCGCCGGAGTGTTCTTTCTGGCATATAAAATATCTTTCAAAAACACACTAAACATGCTCATGACTTACTTCCAGATGCGTTTTTTTTTTGTACCATATGTTTTGCGTAGTCAAAGTCAATTCCAACAGTTCTGAAAAGAAAATGCCCTGGCCACAACGACGATTTCGAACGGCGGTGCACCGGCTTGAGCCGTTTTCGCAGCCCGGCTTTTACGCCGTCTCAAAATAAACAAACTTGGGAGACGCGGTTGTCAGCAAAATGCCCAGCCGCAAACGGCCCCGGCATATGACATGAGCGTGGGCAGTGACGGCCACTCCTTGTTCCGAAAGCCGGCTGTAATTCCAGTCAGCGACGCTGGACGCTACGGTGCTTGGATTTCTACAACCACTTACACTTGCGGAGAAGGTCTGCGCTATCTTTCTGCAAGCAATAAGAAGCAGCGGCTCCTTGAGCCCAGACTTGACGTGTCAGAATAAAACCGTAACGTTTACCGCACAAACACCGCACATTTCTTCACCCGCACCCGTTTTTTGCGGCAAGAAATCGCACTAGATCTGTCCTTTCTTCCCAGCGAAGAAAGGAAGAGAGAATTCTTTACTAAAGAAAGGCGGCAAAGTCTACACAAAATTGGGAAGTTTGACCTGCTAACTACTGAAGTCCTGAACTAAGAGGCGATACGAACGGCCGCCAGAGTAGAAGACAGAAGAGACTCTCCCCATGCATATTGATTGACGCCATGCCAAGCGGACGTTTGAAAAATGGTTGAAGAAATTAATGTTATATGTCGAGTCTGAATGTTTTCCGGTATTTTATAAGCACGAGAATGCGGCACGACTCACACCTACGTACAGCCGTGTATAACTCTAATGATCTTTAAATGTTAATCCAGAACACAGCAAAGTGTCCTTTTGCGAGTTATGAAAGGTAACCGCCATTCTCACTCTCATATGCATAAACTTTTGCATGGAGAATAGGGGTTTTCTTGCGTTTTTGTTGCCTCAATTCTTTGTGTATCAGCTTCCTGCTTTAGAAGCCCGCTCTTGGTTAAGGCGCATGATTTTCTGCGGTGGAAAACTTTAAAACGCGCAAATCGAAAGCAAGAAACTGCAATATTGAGCACAATGAATCACATAACATATTAATTTTTTTTCATTTCCTTATCACGAACAAAAATGCCTTATTTGTAATAGAAGGTGGCTGCTGCAATTCAGTTCCAGGTATTATTTGGTATATTCCATTCACTTGAAGAATGGCGCTTGTTTGGCAAAACACCCCGAAAGCGAATGAATGATCTCTATGGTGATGCGCCGAAGCACAGTCCTGCACCTGCTGTGGTAACCGCACTCGCAACCGGGACGCAGCTTCACGAAAGCTTGGAACCCGCTTGACACTCACTTCCGTTTCTGAATTGCGCATCACGGCAACGAGAGGAAACCCCCATAGTAGATGCTGGGTATTACTCTGATCTAAAGGCATTTTCTTGCTACTAATTATTGTTTTAGAAAGAGGCCAGTATCCCAGAGAAAGAAGCGAGCGTGTTTTTTCCAGAGCTCCGACGCTGGACGGGCAAGCTTGCTCGGGGGGGACAGAAAAACATGGCAAGGAGTCAGCAGAAGTTCGCTCGTAACCGGGCTTCTTTTCATTTCATTTCATTTTGTTGCTCTCAAGGCCGGTGGGGAGTCACTGAGAGGAAGAGGAATGTAAAGAAAAATAAATAGAAAAAAACAAAGAACAGTGCTTAGAGCTCATAACTATAAACAGAATCCTTTATTTTCCACGGTCCTTAATGGCGACGACTGAGGTGGGCAGGCGATTCCAATCCAAGGCGGTTCCTGGAACGAGTTTATGCACTTTAGTCATGCATGATTACTCTATTCGCGCGAGTAGTACACGAAATCTTTTCCCGATATCATCGGCATGCAATGTAGTTTGCGTCGCATTCCTATAAAAGGTGTAAATATAGCTTAACGTCTTTTTCCCCCTGCTATTCAAAGCGGTTAAAGCGACCTTCGCCATCAAACTTAAAAGTCAAGAGAAGAAGCCAGCCTTTCAATGACCTTAGTCCAAAGTGCGCGGCGCCCAGGGGCGAAAAAAAAAAAGTGTTTTGAGGAAGGAAACATGCGGTGGCTGTCTCATGTCTCGGTGGACACCTGAACCTTGCTGTGAAGGAAGGGGTGAAGGAGATAATGGAAGAAGGAAGAAAAAAAGAGCGTCGCAATAGAGGGCTCCGGAGTAATTAAGGCCACCTGGGGTTCTTCAACGTGCACTGATGTCGCATCTTGCTTAGAAATTCTAGACAAGCGCGTGTATTGATTCGGAAGTTGGTTATGAACGCATTTTTTTCACATACCGTAAGATTACGCCATAACTATACCTCATAGAGACATTTGCAGTTTTCTGTTATTTGTGGCCATAAACGCACACCATTCAATTTAGGTGGCAGTCTCAACTACTCAGTTCGAGGGCAGGACAAAGTTTAAAAAACCATTTTTTGCTACGCATCGGAAGGTTAGAACATTCCTATCAATATGTTCATAACAGTATCTTACAATATTCCACACCTTCCGCATAATTAAAAGTTGTGTCCAAGAAAGCTGGACATGTGTATACGGGAGCGTTAAAGAGCCAGGAATGCGGCTCGGGCCGTTGAGAAAAAGAAGACACTGAAAGAGTCAGGTGGATAAGGGGCAGGAGGGAGTGACTAATATGCGCGTAAATGGCTGCCATTTATCAAAAAGTAGAATTTATAAAAAAAAATAGGGCTTCGAACCTAAATCCGCGATATTCGGCGGTTCGGGCTATATCCGTAATAACGTAAGTCTGAAAAATTTCATGGGGTCTGTAACTTCTCCTAAGCGTTTTCTTCTTGCTCAAATAAAGTAAAATAAACGTTTTCTCTAAGGACGCCCTTCCTACTGGTGTCCATAGCGACAGTAACATAAAAAAAAATTAGAACGCGCCTTCCAGCACTAATCCGCGAAAAATGCGCAAATCCATGGGTTTTTGGAGAAATTGAGGGTACTAGGAGATTCATCCATATTACAAACACATATGGGCTGCACTGTTTGTAAATAAATGAAGTATATATAACGAATATTTACATTAATACAAAGGGAAACTCAAAGTGTAAGGGAAAGGGAAACTGCCTACTTAGTTACGATTACGTTCAAAATTATTACTGATGTTACTGAAACAAAAAAAAACAATCCTACCAACCATACCATCGATCACTACTGGACTTCATAAAATCAGCTAACCTTTTTCTATTACTTTAATCATTACGGCATCCTTCATCACACCTTCGCCCATTGATGCCCTGAGGCAATAAATCTCGCTTCAAAAAATCATCCTTCTGGCCCGGGGAAATAAGCCAACTCAATACTGAATTTACTTTCATAGCGTCGTGCCTGTTTCGCTGTCACTTCCGTGCCAAGCTTTTCTCTGTGCAATAATTTCTCAGCGACAACACAAGCATCGCTTTGTTTCTGTGGCGCTACTTTCGCACTCATGGCGGTCGAGACCGATGATTTTCGTCCATACCTTATGTGGACCGTTTTCTTCGAAATAAGAGCTGCTTGAGTCGCATTCAATTCAGCAGCCTCCCATTTCTCATGTGGTGTGACTAGTAAGTCAGAACTTGCGTTCCATCCCCACTCTAGTGCACCCCAACGCTCCATTGTCGATGACGAAGACGGCCCACTTGTCAGCTGACCCGTGAAGGTGCATGAGGTGCACTTATTTATTTTTATTAGGCGTGTATATCTATTTATTTTTTAATTATGATATTTTCTTTAAACCTGTTCTCATTTATCGTCGTTCTATTTTTGCATAATGAGACGAGTCGTGGTCAATTTTAACAGTGGGTTCGATGCATAACTGTCCAAGTTCCTTATTAGCCATCACAATCTAGTATGGTGCAGTCACTGGCTCGACTACTCCAGTAGTACGTACATACATGAACTTGGACGCCGACGTGACCTCAGCCCAAAGAAGGTGGAAAGCAAAGCAGTCCGGTCCAAGTTTCCGGGAAGCCTGTGGGAATTTTTACGATTATATTCCCCCCAACCTCTCCGCTCCTCACCTTTGCCTGTAAGTCCACCGCCTCAAAAGCAGCCGTGTCGTCCAGAAAAGAGTGCTTTCCGTGACTTACCTATGGTGGATTGCATAGAAACGCAATTTGAGCTTATCCGGAGTTCCCGGGTTCGAACCCGACCGCGGCGGCTGCGTTTTTATGGAGGAAAAACGTTAAGGCGCCCGTGTGCTGTGCGATGTCAGTGCACGTTAAAGATCCCCAGGTGGTCGAAATTATTCCGGAGTCCTCCACTACGGCACCTAATTCTTCCTTTCATCTTTCACTCCCTCCCTTATCCCTTCCCTTACGGCGCGGTTCAGGTGTCCAACGATATATGAGACAGATACTGCGCCATTTCCTTTCCCCAAAAACCAATTATTATTATTAGCCGTATTTCTCTTTGCGGCGTTCCACGTTTTCATCGACAGCTGTTGGAAGGACATCCAAGATCCTTGCGCGGGCGACTTACGGCGTCATGCCTTCCACCTTTGCCCTCCGTGCTGTTATCGAGGCTCATTGATTCGCCTTCAAATTCAAGAGGGAAGCCAAGCGCCGTGCAAAGTACACATCTGACAAGTGTCGACACAAGCGTCGCGTTGCTCGCCGTCTTTGGAACCATGCGCTGCGCTCCTAGGTTACGGTACGTTATTGCACATAGTGTTTTCTCATAGACATCCGCTTTGCTACTGCACTGCACACAAAAGCGTTTCTTTCTCGCAGCGCCGCACCATGGATCGCGCATAGTGCCTCGCTTATATTCCCGATTTGTGTGTTTCGGAAAAAAATATTTATAACATATTTCTTTTGCGAACCGCGGATCAGTTCTCCTTATCTTTCACTTCCTTGTCTCTTAACTCTGACACGCAGGATTGCGATTGTGAGGAGAAAAAAAAGATTCTTGCTCTTCTGCTCAGGCACCTAATGTAGTGACATATTGTGATTGTTATTGTAATTACTGGCGGCTGCATGGCAAGCAGTACTATCGGAAGCAGAGTAAAGTAACGCAGCCCTCTTTGCTGCTCTGCAGAGAAGAGCTCACCCCGGGGCGACACGGTGTCACTCCTGTCGCGTGGCGCGGGCTCTTTCGGAGTGCCCGCGGGTGCTGACTGCCTTCGAATAAGGGTCCCGGAGAATGATGTGTAACGAGGCATACCATCTCTCTCTCTCCCTCCCCCATAACCTTCCTCGCTAGCCGGCTCCGAAGAATGCCCAATGAAGGAGGCCTGCCTGGCGAGACGCTTCGTGGTCGCAGTGTCCAACCATGTACACAGTGCGCGCACCTTGTGCACGCAGTCGTCGCGCTCTAGTCGGGAACGTACACAACGAGCGTGTAAACACGAGGCTACGTACGATGGTAGCTCTTTTTATTCGGCTGAGGCAGCAGCAGCGGCGAGCGGCTCCGAACGCAGCGGACGACTCGAGGATGGGATTCGCGTCACGTCGCTGCGGCTTATTCGGGTGAATGGGTGCGACGAAAGGGATCCGCCGGCCTTGCGGAGTTCGGAGGCCTGGATGGAAACTGGACATCTCGGTGCTTTTATTCTTTAGCCCACGCTAAAGCTCGGTCGTTTTGGTGTTTTTTTTTCTTTGCAATAAGCTTGTTTTTTGTTGTCTTGTTCTCTCTATTCAGTCTAAAAAAAATGTAGGTCCCACCCGGCCTCCGTCATATAGTCGCACGTGTAAGCGGCGTGGTAGGCGAAACTCTTGGCCGCTGACTATGTGGTGCAGCAGGTAAGGCATGAGAGGGGGCTGCTTTCTCAACGCGAGAGGAAGGGCGGCAGAGAAACATGCGAAAACGCATGTGTGACATGTTAGAAGGGAAATAATGGCGTTATGGCCCACCAGGGCGAAGCCCTTTGTCAGATTCTTTGAAAAAAACAAAGAGGTCTGCATTTGTCAATGTGTTCTATTTGTGTGGCATGGGCACATTTTGGGGGATTTTTTGTTAATGCGTTGCAGTGTTAGTCTATCAAATGACTTCCTTTTTGTATAAGCTTGACCGTTTCCGTCGCCATGGCATCGCTGTCAGCAGCAGCAGCACCCGAACTGCTTTGTGTCTGTCAACAAATATAGTCAGTGCTGTCTCTAGTCCTCTGCGGTGTTAAGGTCAGGCGGCGCGTAAGCTTCTGTGACAGTTCCTTGAACAAGGCTCTGCATAGGGCTGGTAATACTTCAATCTCTGTTCAGTCTTACCTAGATTTATGTTTATTGCTACTCGCCCTACACTATATAGCGAGAGACATTACCTTCTACCCCCTGCCACTCAGCTCCTCCTGATTGCCAGTCAAGCCTAACACGTGCTGGAAGGATGACAGTCTGGGAACGTAAGAAATTCATCTGGCATTCTTATAAGTGGTCGGTTCGTTGGCGTTTTGGGCACTCTTACCAGCATGGAGCGCACAACTGTTTCAAACGTGACCGCGTGATGTCGGTGTGCTCATGTGATAACATTACGCTTTTCTGCACCAAAATAGTTGGCCTAATTAGTAGAGGTAACCCCGCTGTCATAACCTTGTGAAACAACACGTCATAAGGTACCAGTGAAGACAAATCATTGAGCCTTCATGTCACTGCAGGAAGCCGATACCCATATCCTCGTCGCGTAGTCAGATGACGTAATTACGACGTCACATCCCGGGCTAATCAACATCGCACCTCCTAGTCACGTCGTCTGCTGACGTAATTGTGGCGGCAAACATCCTCGACCAGTCAGCGATTTTTATGACACACGAGGCCGCTTTTTTTTCTCTGACGGAGTTTCTAATGCTACGGCATTCGCAAAAAAAAAGCTGTATTTCTATGGCAATCAGTTCTACGCAGCGGCATATATAGGGGCACGTGCTGCAAATACTCCAACTTTAGACCAGCCCTCCATTAAATCAACGACGCAGAGCATAAACAAAGTGCACCACTTTACCACCAGCTCCGCCCTGTCGGATCAAGCGTGCCGTTTTCTCTCCTCTGCCAGAGAGGGGAAAAAACGTAGGCGTCGGGGAACATCGGGAAGCATACTGCAGCCGCCTAGGGACAGAGCAGAAGTGTCCACTGCCCGTGCCTGCGTGGACGGAGGGAGGAGCAGACGAACGTTGGCGCCTCTTCTTCGCGGGGCCGATATGCTAATGGCCGCTGCCGCTCTTGCTGACCACCGACCGCCGCAGGCACCCGTTTCTGCGCCAGACCGGAGGGCGGCGCTATCGCAGCGTTCGCCGCGCCGCTGATGGATGCTGAGCGGCGACTAACGACGCGCATGCATCATCGAAGGCCCTCCATCAGCGCACTCTCGGGAAAGAGCCGAATGGCCGCCGCCGGAGGAATGCTGCTCTTTTCTTTTCTTTTTTTTTCTTTCTTGCGTCGGAGCTGTCGCGTGCACCACTCGCGCCGAGCGCTTGTGCGCTCTGCGTCACGTATGTCCAGAGGAGGCTCGGGGCCGTCTGTGCGAACGGCAGTTGCAGCCGGAGCAGAGAATGTTTACCTCTGGTGACGGCAGCGTCGGTGAGAGTACAGTTGGTGACACCAACAGCCGGGAACCGTGCGGGGAACGGAGGGTAGGTTCCTTGATCACCGCGCCCGCGCGTGGTCTCACAATGATGCTGCACGCGAGAATGTTTGGGCATACGCGGAGTATGCGACCGCGCGCGTTTTATTGATGCCACGGGGTACCCTATGAAAGCGCGCAGTGTGGAAAGTATACAAGAAGGTAGACACTGATATTTCTGCAGGCGGCGGATAGTTGCCACTTCTGGTTCCTTGACTAGTGCTTGCCGTGAATCTTCGTTTTGGTGGCAACCACGTTCCCCAGAGGTTTATGCAGGACTGGCATATGAGACATGTGGTTGCTCCAATGCGTTCACAGAATTTGGCACCAGCCAGAGGGGGACATAAGGCTTCTAGAAGAAAATGCAAGGTTTAAACAATTGATTTAGGACGTGTCACATAGGTGGCTCAGAGAACCACCATTAATGGAGATAAAATCTTGTCTGTGCATAAAGTACTCCATGTCCTTATCTTTCGATTATAAACGCAATAACATTAAAATCCTCATCAAAGAAAAAACCCGGCGAAGTCTGGAGTCGTCTGTCAAATTTCTCCGACTGGTCTACAAGGTGTGTGATATCATGAGAGCACGTGACATGGCAGAGCGCTGACTGGTCGATGGGTTGTGTGGCGTAATGAGACCACATGACATGGTCGAGTTGGCAGGTGAGCCGGGAGTTGGCAGGTGCGATGGTCATGTGACATGACCGAGCGAATCGGCGGGCCCCCAAGCAGCAATGACGCAGGAGGAGAAGCAGGCCGAGCGCACTTCAAACTGTAATGCTATCAAATTCTCAACATGTTGTGTAATTAAATGTCCCCTAATTGTTTCATCACGCGGATTGTCGCTCAAAGCGATGGTGCCCAACCAACGCTGCCGTTTTCGAGACCAGATGCCACCTGCCTTCTTTCCAGCTTTATGCGCAGACACCGGGATCAAGCAGGCGTTGGACATGGCCGCCACCAAAGACTCGATCCCAGTATGACATTTAATGTTCCGCGTGATTTTCGCCGCAATCCCAGAGCCCTTCTGCGTATACACTCGATCCCACTTATAAAGAACCTGACGATCGCGTCCATTGTGTTCGTTGTATCCGAAGGTCTTAGCAAGCGGACTCACCATGTTACAGCCAAATACGAAGTCGGACAGTGTGAGTCCTTTGTGCGTTTCTGCTTATTCAAACTAGGCCCTGTGACGGCGCTTTTCACGCTCTCCATCGCTGTCACGTGCTCTTCGTTGTTACCGTTGCTGTCAACAAGCAAGTTTATGGACCGATATAACTAATCTCGGCGGAAGCACTCAGGGTAGCAGGCGGTAGGCCAGCTGCCTCGTCATCGTCCTCATCAGACAACTGGCAGTGCGAGAGAGGCTTTCCGATGTCTATATCATCATGCGCACCTACGATATCATCAAAGGCGATATCAGCTCACGCCAACGACGCATTGACGACGCGTTGCCGCAAATCCACACGTGTTCGATAACGTGCTATTCGACAGCGTACGTCCTTCGCCGTCCTGGGTCCCTACAGGCTGCCCTACGGAAGCAATTCTTGATGGACTCCACAGTCCATTTCATCCAGGGGACCTTATCAGTCCACGGCGGGAAGCAGAGAAATTCGAAATGAGACGTCGCGACACCTCGTCCATTGATTGTTATCAGTATGGGCTGGAGACATGCCGCAGACAGGACACCTTGAGCACGTGAATTATGCACACGTCAATGGCTGGTCTTGCTTGTCGCGTTCGGTGACAGAACAGCGCGGTCACCGCAGTGAGGATAGGCAGCATGGGGTGTGCCGAAGGGTTGTCGAGCACGAGAAGGACGGACCTATTTTACTTTATTTTTCGCCATTTCATGGTCTAACGCCACGAGCCATTCGGCGAACAGGTCGGTCGGTCGGTCGGTCGGTCGGTCGGTCGGTCGGTCGGTCGGTCGGTCGGTCGGTCGGTCGGTCGGTCGGTCGGTCGGTCGGTCGGTCGGTCGGTCGGTCGGTCGGTCGGTCGGTCGGTCGGTCGGTCGGTCGGTCGGTCGGTCGGTCGGTCGGTCGGTCGGTCGGTCGGTCGGTCGGTCGGTCGGTCGGTCGGTCGGTCGGTCGGTCGGTCGGTCGGTCGGTCGGTCGGTCGGTCGGTCGGTCGGTCGGTCGGTCGGTCGGTCGGTCGGTCGGTCGGTCGGTCAGTCAGTCAGTCAGTCAGTCAGTCAGTCAGTCAGTAAGCGAATCAATCAATATGTTTGTTTTAAAGCTACAACTGGAGATTTTCTGGCTAAAAGCTGTCTGTGCAGCTTTACTGAGTCCAGGAAACGTGCACATCAATCAATCAATCAATCAAGCAAGCAAGCAAGCAATTATTCAATCAATCAATCGCATGGACAATATACACATAGAATAAAAATATCCCACATAACTTCCGGGGAATTGGAAACTGAACAAAAATATGGTATCCCATGCCCCCCTCTAAACTTATGCTTCATTCCCTGGGGAACTCTAACCGACCGAAATTGTACTCCGTGCATGGGCAGCTCTTGTATGCTCTATCAGCATACAACTATCAGTTGCCGGCATGTACGACTTTACAGCGGCAGCACAGTGGCTTCCCACCGCACTCGTGCTTCAACCACCGGCATAAAAAGAAATAAGCCCCCGATTTACTTCGTTAATGTAAATGCGACGTATACGTGCGCTATCACAAAATGTATGTACCCTCCGCAGAGGAAACATGACGGTTTTACAGACAATGTAAGTGGCAGCTGACGCGACGGGGTTTCTGCCTTTCCACTCGGCTGCAGCTGCCGCAAAACCGGCTTGCCTCTTTCTCAAGGATGATGATGATGATGATGATCATGATGACGACCTCAGGCTTAATGGCGCATACCCACGGCAGGGGATTGGCCAGGGTGCACTGCTGATACAAACGTACTCGGGGGCAAGGAGTGGAGTAATTGGATCGACAACAGGCTTCGCCAGGGCACATACTGGCTTTTTCGCTGGTGACAAATTAGTGTTAGCTCATGAAAAGTAATGGTGGAATTTCCTCTCCCCATTCTGCCATCCAAGACAGATGTAGAATGGTACTGTAGCTTGCACAGAAGCCCACACGTTCAAAATATTGAGGCTAATGGCACGAAGCCAGCGCCCTCTTAGAAATGAGTGGACAACTAAATATTGACGTCTTAATTTTTAAAAAATTAAAGCATCACGTGGTTTCTGGAAAGAAAATCAATCGTCAAACATCTCAACACATGAGAGCGCGACACATGAGACAAGGACGAAGAAAGAAGACACAAGTGCAGACTGCCGATGCTACTTTTAGATAGTGGGGGCTCGTTGTGTCTTTTTCATTCGTCTTCACTTCGTGTGTCGCGCTGAATTTCAACGTGCTAGTGTACCAATGGGCCCAACCATTCGTCTTATTGCCCGAGAGGTCCAGTTATAGGTCAGTTAAAGCTCATTGTTTGGGAGCTGGTTTGAGCTGGTCCTGAGAGCCCGAAGTTACGAGCAATCTGTTGTGACAGGATTGTGTCGGTCGAGTTAGCTGGCATTAAAAGAAACAGAAGTGCACATCTTTGATAAAAGTCGCAATTTATTAGTAGAAAGCCACAACTCACAAGATTTTTAATAGCGTAAGAACAATAGCTTACTGAACTAACCCAGGATACAAGTTTGAAATTTGCACAAGCTAATTGCCTGCTGTGTATATAAGGCATAGAAGTGCTGGAAACAGCGCTACGCTTTCCAAGTGAAATTAGGGCTGCCTTTTAGAACACATGGAAGACCGACATTTTCTTCATTACAACGAAAAGCTACGCAGATCAATTTAAACATCAAATCAAGCACTCAACAAAATGATAAAGCAAGGGAACATGCGGGACAACGAACAAGTACTGTCTATGAGACTGTAGTCACAGGAAACGGTCAAACAAGCACTTGATCCATGAGATCACAACTGATCTCATTAAAGGCTTCTCTGCACCTAACGCACAACTGGTAACAGCATCTGAGCATGCGAGATTTTGCAAAAGGAGCAGACGATGACATGAGACGTACGGTACTCTCTTCTCCGATCTGTTATAAGAACGAAGGGCGAAAGATGCCGTTTCCGGAAGTGACGTCCCTTCCGATCTTGTGACGTCACTTACTTAGGCCAATAATAATAATAATAATAATAATAATAATAATAATAATAATAATAATAATAATAATTGGTTTGGGGAAAGGAAGTGGCACAGTATCTGTCTCATATATCGTTGGACACCTGAACCGCGCCGTAAGGGAAGGGATAAAGGAGGGAGTGAAAGAAGAAAGGAAGAAGAGGTGCCGTAGTGGAGGGCTCCGGAATAATTTCGACCACCTGGGGATCTTTAACGTGCATTGACATCGCACAGCACACGGGCGCCTTAGCATTTTTCCTCCATAAAAACGCTAAGGCACCCGTGTGCTGTGCGATGTCAGTGCACGTTAAAGATCCCGAGCTGGTGGCGTCAGCGAATTTAGCTTCCGACGACAAATTTTTCTTCTCGATGAGGCTTATGATACTACCGCGCTAAATGTGGCGCGGAAAGGGTCAAGTTTGATTTTTTCAAGTGTGTCACGTGACCCTTCAAGCAAGCTACCACGTATCAGCGGAAGCTATAGCTGGTATCTGTGCGAATAAGGCGCAATCCACAGGCACACAATGGCCGGCCTTCACCATAGATGTTTGTAGTGGGCTGAGCGGGCTACGCAGGAAGGCTCAACTAAGTTTTTCTCGTGGAAATGCGTAACATTGACTTAATGCCGGCTCTATATTTTTATAACAGGCACCGGTGAGCATCTACTGTATAGTCCCAGCATACCGGCTTCATGCTCACGAGGCTTCTCGTAAGTTATCGCGTCAGAGACCATTTATGGTTCGCCGTATTGCCGAACATTTCCTCTTGCTGACTACCGAGGCCCTATACTACGGTAGCGCCTGTCACTCGCATAGCAGCCTTACCCACGAACACGTAAGAGCGCCGCCTTGTCAACACGGCTTCTGCAGAGCTTTTTGCAAGTTACAAGTATGGCACAACGTATGACATCTATCACTTCGCGTAGAAACAATATTTTATGACCCGTATACCAACCAGTTCTCTCAGCGCAGGCGCTATGCTGTACTGTGTGTGCATTCTTTGTTTGTTCGATGTTTTCTTAGCGCTACGACCAAACAGCTATGGATTACCGACGCACCCGAACATGTATACCTCCGTAAACAGAGCAATGCTCGAGCGCGACATGTGTAAGCGGGCGCTAACCGCAGACATCTTTGTGATCGGATCACAGCGCGTCCACTTTATCCCCCGTGCGTTCCCATATCACCCGCCCCGCAAATTGCCATCGGGAGAACCTTTTTCCCCATCGAGCCGCAGAAACAATATCTGGCTTCTTGCAGTAGGACGTTCGTCGGAATGTCGTTAACGTCACGGAAGACTAAAGACAGCTTGAGAGATTGCTACTTGCAAGGAACCAAACGCGCAAAACAAAAAAGTACAAGATTTTGGTGCATAAAAAGCGACGAGCATAAGCAGCAGCGGCTGTATAGTGCAAACATCTTTTCTATAACCCGCGCGCCATTGTCGTAAGCTTGTGAGTGGTCGTAGAAGCCGCGTCTACTTTACGATGGTTTCCGGGCCTCTGCGGATTCAAAGCTTGGACGGCAAGCCGGCCTAAGTGCTCGTATCTGGCGCCCCCTGACAGCGCGCGTCAGGAAAATTACAAGCCGCAGTGACGGACTGGCTATGCGAATTGATTGCGACGCATTTTCTCGGCGTCTTTCTATACTTTCGTCCTCCTGCGCATTCGCATCCGGCCGTCGCTCTGAGGGAAGAAGCACTACCGTTGCACCATCTTTTGACGGTCTGTCATTTCGCCTACGTCGGTAATCAATCACGCCCCGTTCTCTCCAGGCTCCCGTACGCACCACGGCACCGACTGGAAGAGAAGCCTGCGTTTTCCCCCTTGCCCCCGAGTTCTTTCGTTGGAACTTTCCGAAGGTCTTTTTCCTCCGCCTTCAGCGAACGGGATGCTTACTCAATGCGTAACCACAACGGAAGCAGGCGCGTGGTTGTAGCATCTCTTGAGCCAATAGATCGCTTGCGGTGAGTGGTTCGCGTTGCGCACGACAGGTGGCGCCACTAGGACCACCGCCATCTCCGGCCTTCTGGGCAGCCGTTTGCAGTGCTAGTAGGCAGGTTGTGTTGAATGGCAAGTGGGCTTTTAACTGCTGTTTTTGCGTGGGTATCAACGGTATTTTTAAACCAATGCGTATTGAGGTAGATGGAAACGTTTTTGGTGTCGATTGGCGGCAAATTTGAAGGGGGAAGCTTGCAACAAAGTGTTTCGTGGCTCAGAATACCGCTTTTCTAAGAACTGCCTTGCATGTGCAGGATTATGGGAGGACAAGACGTCTATAAGTTTTAAAACCGAATAATAATGACGGAAATGACGTGAGCCCCTCGCGCCTGCCATGTACAGAGTCTTCAAAAGCTAAAGGTACGAGCTGGGGATAATCTTAGAGTGACATTACAGTGCTATTTGCGCAACAGCACTGTCTCACAGTTCTCAGAAAACCTTGTGGCCAATAATGTGAGCAAATTTATGATGAAGACTTCATGTGGAGAAGGCGGATAAAAGGGCGTGTATTTTACTTTACTCACTTTTGAGGAGATTGAGCCAGTGCATTAAATAATCGAGTCTTTCAGAACTAAGGTGGTCATGAGCGGGGGTGAAATCCCGTATAAAATTATTTCGCATATTTAACCGGATTTAAGCTCACTAAAATTACGGCGCCAGTCCAACTTTCGCTAGAGCCTAGCCGAAGGTTGCAGAACACTTAAACCCGAATTGAACTAATCCGTATAACTCTTCTTTGGAAGCCTGAACGTCGACAGCAGGTAAAACGCTGTCTGGGCAGTAAGTGGATGATCACAGGAACTAACACGTTCAGCTGTAAGCGGTTACCTCGCCAGGACTACCCGAACGCAAAACTAGAAAAAATACAAAACAGCAGCCTGGCTTCTCTCCAATAAGTGTTGCCGCCAATACAGTCTATCTGAAATGAAAAAAAAAAATCCCGCCTCTAAAGAATCGCCGCTCAGTTTCGCTTCTATGCTGGCTGCACAAGTACAGGTGCAGAATGGTGCACGCTATTGATTTCTAATTGCAATCACGCCTTCCCTATTGGACATAAAGAAACATTATTTGTCCATGAGAAAGGGCACTAGCGTCCACTACCAGCCTCCGCATATCTTTGCTGCCAGTTCCGACCAGGCAACGCGTGAAAAACGTTAGATGGAAGTAGCGGGCTCTGTTTACTTTTGTCGCCACTTGTATGTTCATTAGGTTGGCCTTCTTCCCTGCTAACAAGCTCTCCCCTTTCCACGTCTCGACGCTTGCATAACTACGTTAGATTTTCAAACATCTTCGGGCATACAAGGGATTTTAATTCTGCCGTCCTACCACAACGCCAAGGCGCCCGTGTGCTGTGCGATGTCAGTGCACGTTAAAGATCCCCAGGTGGTCGAAATTATTCCGGAGCCCTCCACTACGGCACCTCTCTCTTCCTTTCTTCTTTCACTCCCTCCTTTACCCTCCCCTTACGGCGCGGTTCAGGTGTCCAACGATATATGAGACAGATACTGCGTCATTTCCTTTCCCCCCAAAAACCAATTATTATTATTATTACCACACGCCATATCACTCTACACTACTCTCTAAACACGAATACTTCTATATGGGAGTAAAAAGGGTAAAAGAGTAAAAGTTGTTCTCTAGCACTATTCCTTTTATAAATGTAAGTGCCCTAGAGGACAGCTCACTGCTTATTTACTTTTTTCTTTTTAGAATGTGGAATGATTCTCCTGATTTAATTGCGTCTAAAGCTAGCCCTGTTTCATTCCGTGACCACGTGTTTAGCTTGTAATGCTAGGATAACCTGCCTGTATTTCTTTGTTACCACGATAGTCTTCCTTCTGTATGTGTTCCTGTACATCTTTGTTTCTATGTGTACGTTTTAATTTCCCATTGCGGCCATGTTTATCTGTATAAACTGTTAGGAATACTTTTGTAGTTATCTTGAAATTGTGCGCTGCCTAGTGTTTTGCCCTTTGTTTATTGTCATCTATTTTTATATTGTAACTCCCCTCACACAATGCACCTTAGGGCCTGTAATCCTCAATAAATCAATTGTGGGCACTGCTAAGCAATGAGAGATCCTAAGCGTGCACACATTGCTGCTTAATCATAATCAATGGTTCGACGAAAGTTCGTCTGGTCAGGCATTGTATTAAAGAAAAAGGAATGCGGTCACTGACCATGTCATGAAAATCAATTTCATTTCATGACATGGTCAGTGACCGCATTCCTTTTTCTTTAACACTGCTGCTTGCGGCCTAAATATCGAGCGCTGAAAAGGAATTCTGCGCTCATGATTTATGCATTTTGACATCGAATTCCTCGGTCCGCGGCGAGCCTTAGATGGTGAATTCAGGGGGGAAAAAAGGCATCGCCGCCGGCTGACCAGCTTGTCGAGACGTTCGGGTCGATTCGGGCAGTTAAAAGGAGACGAGTAATTGAAGTGTTAAACTCAAACTTATTCCAGCACACTGCGCATTCGCCCAGCGCTTTTGCGCCGTCTGCCGGCTCGTTGTCCACTGCGGGACCCGGCACAGCCTCCCGCACGGCGGACGTCAACGCGCGCACAGCGGTCAAAAATTTTGAGCATGTCCGCAACAGCATTGTGATAACATTACCAAAGATAGCAGTGCCAGTGCTCTCGCACTGATAAGCATCCATCCTACTACTACTACTACTACTACTACTACTACTACTACTACTACTACTACTGCTACTACTACTACTACTACTGCTACTACTACTACTACTACTACTACTACTACTACTACTACTACTACTACTACTACTACTACTACTACTACTACTACTACTAGGACTTGTAGTAGTAGTAGTAGTAAAGCTTCATAATTTGATTTTTATAACCAATGACAACGTCCTCTGAGCGAAAGTGGCGTGGTTAACAATTACTATACTACGCAGTACAGCAGCATTCACTATTCGGTGAGAGCAGTAAATTTCTAGCTTATGTGTGTACTGAGTATTTATGAAGACAATGGAGTGGCATGACAAACTTTGTCGAGCGGAGCCGAGTTTTTGGGCTCTAGGGTTTGTGACATGATATAAACACTATCACTTTGATCTATATACTTTTTAAAGCAAGTTGCCGGTGTGAGAAATTTAGCATGTACTTTCTAGCGTGTCGATCAGTATTACCCGTAATTCAGCAAGTACCACAAGTTAAAATCGAACAAGGAAAATAAACAAAAATGTCCATAGACTTCTTAACCCCAATTTAGCGAACGAAATTCTAATTGTCCTGAATCCCTTACAGCTTACGATAAAAGCAAAATTAATTAGGTTTCGATCCCCGGGTTCGATCCCGCGGGTTCGGCGCGGGTTCGATCCCGGCCGTGGCGGTTGAATTTCGACGGAGGCGAAATAGTAGATGCCGGTGTACTGTGCGATGTCAGTGCACGTTAAAGAACCCCAGGTGGTCGAAATTTCCGGAGCCCTTCACTACGGCGTCTCTCATACCCTGAGTCGTTTTGGGACGTTAAACTTCCACAAACTAAACCAACTAAAAGTAATTAGAAACTGGTGCATCGGGCTGCACGTCCGACGTTTTTGAGCTATGAATAGCGGAATGGGCGTAACTTTCGAAAAAAACAATTACAGTTTGACAGTTTCTGGGCAATACTCATTCTGCGCTTGGCGAAATAATCTGCCTTCAGGAAAAAAAAGACAATAAACAAAGAGCGACGTTGTGCCTGAAGGGACAGTTTATAACGCAGCTACGACAGGTGACACGTAAGTGGCACATTCTTCAGCCATTCTTTAATATTTCTGCCTTAACTTCTAGCATTCCTTCCAAAGATTAATGAAAATATAAAAAATAACGTAAAAACATGCGTCTAAGCTAAGTCATCTTCTTCGGTATTAAAGCCCGCTCGTTCCCACATGTCAAGCCAAGTATTAAGGCAGACGTCACAGCCAATACTGCTACGGGCGGCATTTTTTCAGCCTCCGGAGCACTTGCACGTCTTTCAAAATCGTTTTTAATTTGTACCTGCCATCAATAATTTGGATTTTGTACCCTGCTTCAGGCGCTTCTTGGCCAAAGCCAGTCAAAAATGGGCGCTTAATTGTTCTCCTATTTTCGCGCGTATTTAAGGCTTGTTTCGTTCAACCAGCTCTTGTCATCGCCCGAAGGCGCTGTGCAATCAGAGTAGAGCTCGACCCCGTCAAATTTCACTCGGCTGAAGCTTTGGAAACACATAATACAAAAACAGCAGCACTAAATTTAAGAAACGGTAATGCGCGACCATTCGCCTTTCAAGAAATTGACATGGTGTCTGTCTGTCTGTCTAGGCAGCACTCTGTCACCTTGACTCACGTGTGTTCACATAGGCCATGGTTCTGCTTTAATTGCACTTTCTCCTTTTATCCTATCCTGTTATACGTCTCAACTTTTATTGGCAAAGAAAGGCATCAAAGCGCTACTTCAATATTTGAAAGCCTCAGACTTTAGTCCATCGTGCATACAGTAGTGTGCTTGGGTCCATGATGGGCAGTAAAAAAAAAAAGCGGCCTTGCCACTTCGAGTTGTTGACGGATTCGGCCTCGCACTTCCATCTGCTGGTCTTCCTAGTATAGTTGGAAGAGTGACTGCCCCGGACAGGTAGGGGCCCCGGTTCGAACCCCATGAGATATTTTTCTTCAACAGCTAAATTTCTGTCAAAGCTGCATAGCTTTCTTTTGTAGCCATATGGCTGCAGATGGGTGGATGTCAAGGAGTAGTCACCCCCTTGTTCCAAAATTTACTCCACCATGGAAGATTCCCCTAAACAAATTGGACTAACAGTTCATCTCGAGGCAGCTGACAAAGTCTGTGGTTCTTCTGGTTTTAAGCAGCCGATCAAGCAGTTTATTAATTTCTTGGCCACGACTAACCTATGATCCCGGCCACATCCCATGGACACGACGGACTAAACCTTTCTCCATTATCCTTCCTTATTCACTCCCTCTTTTCTCTTTCTCTCCCACCGTTGTCTCGTGCAGGGTAACCCACTGTATATATTGAGATTTGTTAACTATAATTCCTTCCCTTTTTTCGTCTCTTGATCAAGAGGCATGTGAAAAATAAATCCATGGTCACCTTCACATGTGCGGTTGCCAAAGGTAGTAAGTGGCGTCAAGATCGTCGTAATTATTACTGAAACTGGTTCTTTTTCAAGTTCTTGCGCCATATATTACATATACGTCACGTGCCAAAATCTAAAGAAAAATGTATATGTAAAACTGGCGAACTTTTCCTCAGCTGCCGAGCTCTACTGCCATCTTTTCATCGCAATCCTTGAATGACACTTCCGGATCTACAACTCTTCCTTTGTCTGCGGCTGCGCTTCTGATCTGTACGCTTGCTAATCAGTGCAGCCAAAGATTCGAAAGCCGTAGCTAAGTCAGGAACCTTTCTTGCGCACGAATAGCTTCTGGAGTCTAGCTGTCGATTAATTAGTCACGACAGGTCTGTATCCTCCACAACGACATGCGTTCTTAGTGGCCCAAATTGTCCTGTCCTGCTTTTATAGTTCTTCTCATGTGCGGGTACACCGAGTATTTGTCCTGACTTGCTGAAGACTGTTCGCGTCCTCATTCTTCAATATCTCTCTATTTTGCCTATTTTTCCAAAGCTGTTTCGGCTGCAGTCCAAGTAATGCGGTCTGTTCAGCATAGCGAACGCCTCGCCGGCGCAAGCTCCGACATAGAGGCGCACTACCAAAGCGCTGTGCGCGCGCGCGCGCCCGTGTGTGTGTGTGTGTGTGTGTGTGTGTGTGTGTGTGTGTGTGTGTGTGTGTGTGTGTGTGTGTGTGTGTGTGTGTGTGTGTGTGTGTGTGTGTGTGTGTGTGTGTGTGTGTGTGTGTGTGTGTGTGTGTGTGTGTGTGTGTGTGTGTGTGTGTGTGTGTGTGTGTGTGTGTGTGTGTGTGTGCGTGCGTGTGTGTGTGTGTGTGTGTGTGTGAGAGAGAGAGAGAGAGAGAGAGAGAGAGAGGGAAGCCAACAGTCACCGAAACCAGGGTGCATAGGGAAATGTTTATTTTTTTAATTTATATATATATATATATATATATATATATATATATATATATATATATATATATATATATATATATATATATATAGAGAGAGAGAGAGAGAGAGACAGTAATGTTTAATTTTTTTTAATGTGTTGTGCTGATCAGTGGTATAATAAGATTAATCTATCGTTTAAAGAAAATTACTTATATAGCAGCAGAAAAAACAACCATGCCACCGGTGGGATCCGAACCCACGATCTCCGAATATCGCGTCCGGTGCTCTACCAACTGAGCTACGGCGACGGCTGCCCAACCTGCTGCTCTCGTGGGTATTTATGTTCGGAGGTCGTGGGTTCGGATCCCACCGGCGGCGTGGTTGTTTTTTCTGCTGCTTTATAAGTAATTTTCTTTAAGCGATAGATTAATCTTATTATCTCACTGATCAGCACAACACATTAAGAAAAAAATTTACCATTCCTATATATATATATATATATATATATATATATATATATATATATATATATATATATATATATATTATTGAAGGCAGATAATTGGGGTTAAATGCCCCAGCGGCCAGTTCCACCGAAGGAGAGAAAGCAGACGGAAGCCGAAGCTGAGAAAGTTCAGTTTGCCGCTCACAAACGCTTGACTACTGAGCTGCGGTGTGCTAACAAAGATTGCGGCCGTCTACATTTATTCCTCGATTTGCGTCTCTACAATATGTAAGTATGTAAGTGTGTATATATATATATATATATATATATATATATATATATATATATATATATATACAAAAAAAAGAAGCAGCATGCGTCTCTTCTGACATCACGGCGGCGGTAGCACCGAGCTTGAGCTGCACCACTACCCGCCTGCTCATTTCACGCTCCGGAGCCCACTATACGCCAGGAGAGTATTCAAACGGCCGCAGTAAAACGGGCCTCGGCCCATAAACGACCGCCAAACCTGAAGCCCCGCGCGCGCGCCGAGCCGCCGGTTGGCGTCTTCGCGCCTTTTCCGCCACGGCGGTTTCGCGCCTTTTCTTCCCGCTTTTTCGTCTTGGCTCCACTACGGTTATTTCGAGCGGGCCGTGGCGCGTTTATGGCGCTAGCTACGTATACGAACGCACGTATACCACCTGCCTTGCGTGGAGGGCACTCGGCCCTAACATGTACGTCGCGTCTTGCGCGGCAATCGGCTGATGCGGCCGCGCGCCCGACGATGTACATGCCGTCGACGTACAGAATCGGGGAAAGCCCGAGGAGCGGCGAAGGCTACGGGCGGCTTTTCGCGCGCCGTTTAGCACGGAGCTATAGAAACTTCGCGCGTTCAGTGTGAGCGAGAAAATGCGAGAAATTCGGTCTCCTTTGTGTTTTGTTTGCTTCGTGTACGTTTGATGATGTGTACGTCGCGATGGAGTGTTCTGTTCTGTTCCTGATATTTTGACGGCAGCGCGACTTCGTCGTTAACGCTGGGTCTTCGCTTTCACGCGGTCCTTTTGACCGAGACGCCGGAAGAGGCGTCTTTGAAAGGTGGTCTTTGGTACCGCGTTCTTGTATGCAGACGGACGGCATTTTCGAAATGGCGCGGGAACTCTTGAAGTCGCTTGCCTTTAGGACGGGTTGCACAGCACATGCGGTGGTGACTCTCAAGACGAGCTCGTGAAGTCTCCCGCTGTCCGAAATTTATTTATCGTCTTTCGCAACAGGAATGTGGAAAGAGCACTGCGCTAAATTTATAGAGCTCTGTATGCTTCTTACCCTCGACGTCAGCAACACGGAAACCAGCCAACGTGGAAACAGACAGACTTTCGCAATGACTGCGACACTTGCAGTGTCACAACCGCTTTGCAGGCACGCGACGCATTATTTTGCGTTTGCACGCTGTTTACAAAGTATGCACGCAATGAATTAATTAATTTGAATTGCCCTAGGCGGCAAGCTAGATGTAAGCGTATATCTAAGCGCATTATTTTGTGTTTGCACGCTGATTACAAAGTATGCACGCAATGAATTAATTAATTTGAATTGCCCTAGGCGGAAAGCTAGACGTAAGCGTATATCTAAGCGCATTATTTTGCGTTTGCACGCGGTTTACAAAGTATGCACGCAATTATTTAATTAATTAGAATTTTCCTAAGAGGAAAGCTAGATGCAAGCGTATATCTGTAGGCCCCTATATCGCGAGACGCACAAGATGCATTTATTTAGAGCGAAGAAAGTTCACAACAGATTGAAACAAGGGGATATACTGAGTACAAAACACAGAAACAAGTTCTATCTTTTCAATCTTTTTTCTGGTGTTGATCAATGGAGAAAATAGGAGAATTTTAGAGCAACAAAACAAAGCTTCCACACATTAGGTTAACCGCCGCCGCCATTGACATGATGCGATTTGATGTCTACGGGGCGTTGAATTGAAACGTCTCTATTATTTACGTTTCATCGGCATAAAATAAAGGCAAGCAGACCAGAACAGTGGGTCTGAAAATTAGCGTGCAGAAAACCAAAGTAAGGTTCAACAGTCTCGCAAGGGAACAGCAGTTTACAATTGCTAGAAAGGTGCTGGAAATGGAAAGGGAATATGTCTACTTAGGGCAGGTATTGACCGCTAGTCAGAATCATGAGAGGGAAATAACTAGAGGAACAAGAATGGGCTGGAGTGCATATGGCAGGTTCTCTCAGATCATAAATGGCAGTTCAGCAATATCTCTCAAGAGATAAGTAGAGAAAAGTAAGTGAAGGCTAGCTTAGCCGGGGACGGCGCAAGATTATGCGGGCGGACGAGATAAAGAAGTTTGCGGGGATACGGTGGCCGCAGCTGGCAAAGGACAGGGCTATTTGCAGAGACATGGGGGACGCCTTTGCTCTGCAGTGGGCATTGTCATGATGATGATGATGATGATGATGATGATGATGATGATGATGATGATGATGATGATGAAATATTTCGGCGACTCTGGAGCACAATAATTCGATTTTATGAAATATATGTTATTTCTGAAAACGTCAGTAAGGCATGTTGCTGGGCAAGTTGGTTAAGCATTTTTGAAACTTGGAAAGAATCCACCTTGGCGCAAGTAAAACCGCACACACAAAGGAAAGACAAGGAGACAACGGACACGTGTTTGTGCAAAGAGCAATACTGGTGGCCGAATCTTCGGGGTTGTCGGGCGCACCTCCTTGAGTAGCGCATCTGAGTTTCGCAACGTCAAGATCATAGCCTCCACCAAAGAAGAAAATCAGGGTGGATTGAAATTTAATCCAGCAGTAAATGAGCCCCTGTTGGCCTCCAGTATTCTACAAAGGTGATGAAAAATATGGGGGACCGAATCTAATTCGCGAAAGGAGCATGTCTGAAACCGACTTTAACTCCTTTTTTCTCTTGCGTGTAAGATATATAGCATATATATTTACTGTTCGCTTTTTATTAGGCGCTTTCCATTTTGCCCTGACAACTCAAATGCTTTCGAACATGGCCACGTTTCTGGAAGATATACTGCGTCTCGTTTTGTGAAGGAAATTTTTGAGCGAAAAGCTTCACTGCGCTAGGTAAAGCAGTCGTCGCGTAGGCCGGACAATGACCTTGAATGACCTTCAGCCCTACCACATTAAACGTATATGACCAGGTGTGGTACAATTATGGCGTCGAACCCTTGAGCCCTGACCTTGGCCCATGACCTTTAGTTGACCTTTAGATTAACTTTGACATTTGGTGACCTTTGTATTCACCTTTGACCTTAAGAACATCCGATGGGCTGAAGTGAAGCCACGTGATGACATACGATGGGGGTGTCGTAAGACCATGTGATACCACATCATAGCCAATTGGTCGTGTGGGTATATACAGAACGTCTGTCGCGAGCGTGTAGCGGCGCTGCCATGGACGACCCTCAGACGCTTAGCAAGCGTGCTTGCTTATCGCTGAATTCCAGGGTTAGCCAAGTTAAGCCGCTGCCAATTTTTTAGTGTGGAGGTTAATAATAATAATATTAATAATAATAATAATAATAATAATAATAATAATAATAATTGGTTTTTTTGGGAAAGGAAATGGCACAGTATCTGTCTCATATATCGTTGGACACCCGAACCGCGCCGTAAGGGAAGGGATAAAGGAGGGAGTGAAAGAAGAAAGGAAGAAAGAGGTGCCGTAGTGGAGGGCTCCGGAATAATTTCGACCACCTGGGGATCTTTAACGTGCACTGACATCGCACAGCACACGGGCGCCTTAGCGTTTTTCCTCCATAAAAACGCAGTGGAGGTTAGCTGGTTTGAGAATTTCGGAACGCTGCATTCATGACAGCTCGACTGCATTTTTTTTTACTGCACAGGATCATGAAACAGAGGATACTTCTGTAAGAGGGCACTCGTATGCGTGTCATGCACATTGAGCCATTCGGCTTACGTGCTCCGGTCAGTAGTCAGTACGACACACATCCTCTTAGCGCCAAGCACCGGCACACTCGACTCGACAGAAGTTAACGCATAATAATATGTGTGCATTCTGAGCAGTTATATTATCATGATTTGATATTATGCAGATCGCATTAACTGATTCGCGTAAATTATTAATTTGGCTTTGAATAAAGAGCTAGCATGTAAAGTTCAGCCATTTTTTTTTTTCCTAAAAAGGGTATTACGCAGTGCGAGCTAGAAACTTGGTGATGAAACAAACGTTAATATGAGTTGAAATATAGTTTTAGGCCTTTCGTACGGTCACATGGACACCGTTCCGAGATTTGCATTCATTGTGGGTGTCGACTGTGAATTGCGTCTTTGAGGGGCTTCAAAAAGGTTCCTGCACAATGCGTATACTCATCTAAGGTAAACCCCGTTAAGTTAAACGGGCAAGCACTGTTGTCGTATAGGAACTACAGTTATGCTTAGACATTTGAAGACGTTTGAATGTTTTTAGGACGTCCTGAGCATGTCTAGTGTCGTTTGTGTAAAGTACGGATGTTTTGGGGATGTTCTCAGGATGTCAAGCGCAGTCTCTCAGAAAGCAGACTCTCGCGGCCAGGAACCTGTTAAAAGTCTCTAAACGCGCTGAAATCCTTTTGCAACTTTGGAACAGCACTTCAGCTTAAGACAAACGTGTTCTTGCATACTGCTAAAGCGGTTGCACTTGTTCTCTATCTCTCTATCTCATCATCTACTATAGTCAGTTAAAAGTTACAACTCAAGAATGCAGCAGCGAATGTTGCTCAAAAAAAGGCTGTCCAGCCAATGGCGTCAACCCATTTACATGCGGCAAAGACTAGACAAGCTGTTCGTTGGTCGGGTTAAGGGTAAAGACGGGTTAAGGCAGGAAGTTGAATCGATGGCGCAGGATTTATAGGGCTGAGGACTAAGGCCCCTTTCCCTTTCCTGCCTAGCCTCTGCTGCAGAGCCAGAACTGAACGACGTCACTGGCTGGACGGCCCTCCTTTGAGGGGCATTCGCCGCTGCGTTCTTGAGTTGTAACTGTGCACAGATGGTACGTACATGGCCTGGCAAGCCCCCAGCGTGAGATTATCTCTCTTATTTCTTTTCTACGTTTCAACTTTTTTAAGTTCAAAAATTCACCGTGCAGGTTAGAAACACAATTCCCGCCCCTTCCTCTTTGCTCCGTCCTTTTTCAAAGTTGCCCATAAATCTGTTTCTAGGAGCTTCCATCTTCTTAAGTGGAAATAGCACTGCACCGAACAATTAGAACAATGCATCAGTGTCATGTGATTCGAACTGCTCAGACTGAGTTTCGGAACTCAAAAAACGAAACACTCGTCCAATAAAGTGCCAAGAAATGTCCCTAAACAAAACAAAACAAAAACCGTATGTGCCTTCACGAGATGGCCTGTCAGAAAGCAAGAGCTCCCTAAATGAACGATATCGACAATGGCGTACTCCGAAATGGCCTACGGAGAAAAGAACGCTGACTAGCGGCAATTACCGCTTTTCACGCATGGGCTCTCTCTGCAGCGTGTGTGCGCGTGTGCGTGCGTGCGTGTCCCTAAATTCCGCCGCAGCTTTTAAATGGAATTCTGGAACAGCCGGATCTATTCTAGATAAAAGAATACCGCTTCGTATTCAGTAATAAAAGGAAAACGAATTGGCCTGAGGTCAACGCGGAAATGGTTGTGAACCGAGATAAAGGGCCCTCTGCAGAAAGAAGCCCGAGCCCCAGAGCACGACATCTGGTCGGGTTCTTTCAGCAAGAGAAGCGTTCCTTCTTCTCTTGCACAAATTGATTTTCTACAACAAAAATGATTGTTGAGTGTTCTAGCGAGCTCTTCCTTGTTGCTGACGAGTAACTTTCGGTCATTTGACATCATTTAATGAACGTAATTTAGGGGCATATGTTTAAAATTACTTTAGAAAGGAAACAAGATTTTAGTATGCTTCTTAACTGTCTTTTTTTTTAGTTACGAAATGCAACCACTCATTATGCACTCATATGCAACCACTTTGATCATATTCAGTCGCAGAAGAAGATACGTGTTAGGACATTATATGTTATTTTTTTAATTAGCATAACGTCCTTATGCAATATGTAACGTTACTGCGACTTACACAACGATTATGTAAAATTATTTTAATGTTCGGTGCTTGAGTCACCCTTCATTACACAAACGCCTGCATATTTATTACAGCCTTGTCCAGAGCGCCCGCCCTTGCATCAGGGAGCCACGCCTAATTCTAGTTACTATCTCTACCGAGACTCAGTTTCCCATTCTCTGACCCTTTCCGCACCAAGTCGCGAAAGGTCTTCTCACAAGTGCTCATATGGCTCATATTGTCCTCGGTAAACTTTTTCTGCAAGCTATAGGCACGCCATCCGTGGACTCAGCCCTTCTACCTATAATATATCATCTTCGTGTTCAGTCGAAAAAGCCCACATGGTTTCAGAGGTGTTTTGGACAATTCCCTTATTTATTCCCAAAAGTTTAAGCAAGGATGTTTGCAGTGAGCTCGATTTTGAGGCATACGCTTATTGCAGGTTTCAGTGAGAAAATTTTGGGAGCGTCACAACAAATCTTCGTGGACATCATTGTTATTTCTTTTTTTTTTTTGTAGCGCGGAATGGTTCGTCAAAGCAAGCTCACAGCCAGGACACAGGATGCGAGTTAAGCTACGCTCAAATAAAGAAGGAAATGAAGGCCAATTAAGTTCTTGTAAGAAGCACAGCGCTTGAAACTTGCTCTGTTTCTTCATGAGAGTGTGAGTGCCGGCGAGGTGCAACTTGGTTTTTCAAACACACTCACGGTCGACCGCCGGGACTCTGCCCTGACCATGTTTGGACATTCTAAATAAGCAAACGCAGTGCGAAGATCGAGCGTCGATTATAAACTCTGCAAAATACTGGAGCCATGCGCACCCCGAAAAGCATTAAAAAATTCAAATCAAAGCCCCTTCGCGCTTCCATTAGAAAAAGCCAACCTCCCCATCCTCTATGCAATCATCTGAGCGTTCGCTATGGCGTCTCAGCGAATGGCATTCCATTGGTCCATCATTCTGATTGACGGGTGAAGTGGGACCGTATAGCCATCGCGTTGACGTAGCCCTGGAATGGCATGCTTTTTACGATGTCGCGTTGTCTGCTCGTTGCGAGCGCGCTTTTGCGTCGCGCCTTTCATTTTCGCGCGCTCCCAAATGCACACATATACAAGATTTTTAGTTTCACGTGCAGTCCATGTATACTTCAGCGTGTTTTGCGCCATTCGTATAGCCTTTTTTTTTTCATCTTACAGCGTTCTCAGGTGAACCATCTTTGCAGAAAGCTAACGTATAACTCAATTTCGAGACCAACTCCATTTCATTCACTGCAGCATTGATAATCGTGTTTATGGACCTCCTTCACCCCGCGACGTCACGAAGATGCGGTGGCGCTGATGTTAGCAGCGACTTTCGCATGGTAGGCAAAACAGGTTCCGCTTGCCCGTGCCTACCGCAGCTGCCGCAGTTACCGGCGGCTGCTTCAAGCCTGTGCACTGCAGAAGCAGCATATATTGACCAGCTGCGTCACTGCTGGATCCGCGTAGTAGCATAAAAAATATTAAATTAGCCTCGATAGGTTTCTCGCGCATGAATGCCGCATTCGGAAACTGGCTAACAGGCATTGGGCCACGGTAGTAAAGCGCGAAGTCTGGGAGTCGATGGACACTGCCACTCAATGCACTTAATAGCATGCAAGTTACTGCGTTCATTCACCTGAACTTCAGGATAGTAGGCTGATAATTGCTCAAGGAAAAAAAAGACATGTAGCTGCACACGTACTTATCACCTTGAGCCGGAGTGCACGGGGCGCCGCCTGGTTCACTCGCCCCCAAGGAATGCGTTTTTTTGTTAATAGCACACCATGTTTAAATGGCGCGTTTTGTGACATTTAATATTTACTTGAAACTGTTTCTTGATATGGCGACGTAATTATTTCATTCGAGTAGAAAGAAGTCTGGTAAGTTGTGTCAATCTTGCGCGGTCGCGTTGGTGTGCTTAGAATAGCGTACCTTAAGTGTGCTAAACACCATATGCTTTTTCATTGCATCATGCATATGTCATGTTTCATGAGGCAATACATGATCGCGAAGCTTGTTTGGAAAGAAGCAGCCGCAGGCGTGCTACTAACAGACACGTGGCGAGATTGAGAGGGGACGCGGCATGAAAAGTGTTTTCGTTATTCGTGCATGCGATATGTAACTAAACTTGGTGCAAATATGAAATTCCTACGCTAATTTCAGTCATTCCTTTTATATATAGCTATACCTGGTGCAGTTCTGGGTAATTATAATTAACACCGTCGTCAAGTCCCCCCAAGCTAGGTCTCAAATATTTGAGTAGATAGTGCGCAGTTTTTTTATGCCAGCATGTGCATAAAGCCCTGTTCTGTATGATGACGCGATTAGTTCTTTTTCTGTATGATCAGTACTTATGCATGCATAGTTATATGAAAACGTTTCTTACAAAAAATAACTAACACAATACTGCATGTGTAGGGAAAAAAATCGAGAGATTTATTATGCTCCTCAACGTCTCAGGAATAGTTTGCGACAAATGGAATCATTTGATTTTCATGCGAATTACGAAGGTGAGTGATCCAGTCGCAGAAAATGTGAGAGGTCAGAAAACGAACCTTAAAGTTTATTCCCTCGTTTATGGCATCTTCGCTTTCGCTTTGGTCAAAGAAATGCGGCACTGAAATCAAAGAAATTATCTCACAATTTCTGACGACCACACTTCTAAAAAGCGTAATTTATAAATTTGTTCTCAATATTTTGCTATAATTTTTCGTCACGAAACTAGACTTCAGGGCTAGGAAAGAAAATAATTCTAGAAATCAAAAATTTTCATCAAATCGACCAGCTTAACAAGAGGACAAGTCGGCCTGGCTGGTGCGGGGTCATGCGGCTAAAAACAGCGCTAAGCGAGACAGGAGATCGGGGACACGACGCTGTCCCCACTTTTCGCGCAGCGCGACACGTACGTATGTCAGCAGACGATGAGCGCATGTCTGCTCCGACGAAACAACGCCAGCACTTCCCCTCACTACTGTCCCGAAGTAAAATCATTCCGGCTAGTGCAGAGTGTCAAAACTTGTTTTATTCAATGCCTAGCGCATAAATAAACGGCAGGAACGCTTTCTACATGTTTACTACTAACCATATATACAATACACAGTGTCAAACTATTTCTCTTTATAGGCCGCACGTGGACAACGCGAGCTCGTGTACTTCGACAAATTACTAAGTTGGAAGCATCGACCATTGCTATGATTCGCAGAAACTGGAAACGCGCCTACAAGCCTTGAAAACCCGCGCACAACACCTATCCGCGACGCCACTCCCCGACCTTTTGCCTACCACGAGCTCGCTAGCGACTGCAGCGCCACCTCGTTTGTTTACAAACGTGCAGGAGGTCCATAGTCTGATACAACCAAAGCCTGCAGTGACCGCCGCACAAAATTCCCCCGTGACAACAAGCAGTCCGCTGTCAAAGGTTTTCTTGTTACCTAAACAAAAAGCTGACCACCAGACGAAATTATAAACTCAAGAATTGTCATGCCTTTGGCTTGTTTGATATAGTCAAACATCAAAAAGCTGGTTTCGTTTGCTGTTGTTGTTGGTCACCGAAGTAATACCATGGACCATGGCCTGCTGTTACCAACTGCTGTTTTTAATTTTTTTTTTAAGTAGGAAAGCGCTATACCTATGGGTGAACTCCGAGCAAAATCTTGCGATGTATGTGGGTTTGTGACAAGAGCATAGCAACGGTGACATAGCGTTTGTCTCGCGAATCTCAACCCGAGGCGGCCCGCAGTGGTGGCTCAGTGGTTAGGGCGCTCGGCTACTGATCCAGAGTACCCGGTTCGAACCCGGCCGCGTTTCGATGGAGGCGAAACGCAAAGGCGCCCGAGTACTGTGCGATCTGAGTGCACGATAAAGATCCCCAGATGGTCGAAATTATTCCGGAGCCCTCCGCTACGGCATCTCTTTCTTCCTTTCTTCTTTCACTCCCTCCTTTATCCCTTCCCTTACGGCGTGGTTCAGGTGTCCGCCGAGGTGTGAGACAGATACAGCGCCATTTTCTTTCCCCAAAATATAATAATTGGCTTTTGGGGAAAGGAAAATGGCGCAGTATCTGTCTCATATATCTTTGGACACCTGAACCGCGCCGTAAGGGAAGGGATATAGGAGGGAGTGAAAGAAGAAAGGAAGAATAGGTGCCGTAGTGGAGGGCTCCGGAATAATTTCGACCACCTGGGGATCTTTTACGTGCACTGACATCGCACAGCACACGGGCGCCTTAGCGTTTTTCCTCCATAAAAACGCAGCCGCCGCGGTCGGGTTCGAACCCGGGAACTCCGGATCAGTAGTCGAGCGCCCTAACCACTGAGCCACCGCGGCGGGGTTTCCCCAAAAAACCAATTTTCAATTTTTTCGAGGGTTGATCCTCCGTGCGCGCATCGGCTGCGTGTGGCCCGGGGACCGACGGGTGCGTCACGGACTCGCGACGAGTGAAGTGTGTGATGGATGCGGTGCAGTGGAGACACTGGAGCACCTGCTCCTTCTCTGTACCGCGTTCGCTGATGCTCGTTGCGATATGCTCGCGGCCTACAGAGAGCTGGGCCTACTCCCGGACTCGCTCAAGACACTACTGTGGCCGCAGGGCAGTGCGCGCACCCGGGAGCGAGCGATGGTGAGCCTCTGTGCATTTCTCGAACAGACGGGCTTGACGTCCCGTCTGTTCTGCGCCAGGTAGTGATGCGCTGTGACGGAACGCTCCCCGTGCACTAACTCGGACGCTTAACAGCTGGGCGCCCCACCCCAGCTGTTGTGTGCAAAGTGTTGTGCGCGTGTTTTTTTTTATTTTTTCCTCTTTGACTGTACGCGCGCACGACCTGGACAATTTTATTTTGACTCTGTAAATAGTGTAAATATGACTACTCCCTATGTCATTTCTTGCTATCCCCTCACCTCTTTCGTTTCTCTTCTTCATACTGCCTGCTATCCTTTATTTCCGCTGCCCCAGCTCAGGTGCCGCCGATACAGTGATGGCAGATGCCGGGGTGAGCAAAAATCTTTTAACTTCCTTTTTATTATATTTTTGATTTTTGATTAAACACTTACTACTACTACTTTTCGAGGGCGGGGAGTTTTCGATGCGCCACTGGTGTGGCTGGCAAAATCTATGGGAGCCTCTTGTAATCGACTAGTCCTAACTTTTCGGTCACGCTGACGGCAACGCCAACACCGGATTTTCTGCGACACGGGGCATTTACGCTTTCACGTAATAGTGTAGATTTAATAGAACAGCCAAATAGCCAACGTGTGAAGTATATGGGAAGGATTGGAGGCAGCCCTGTCCGGCTCGAACCTCGAGGATCAGCGAGCCCTCTTCGAAAGTGCACTGACAGCGGCCTTTGTCAACAGAATCCTGGAGCGAAGGCCCGACTACCTTCCCCTAATTTACCCCTCCCCTTTTTTTTCCTCATTAAACGTCAGTCCGTCAGAAAAACTTTATTTACAAAAAAGGATGTTAGTTGAGAAGAGGCGGGGGTGGTTGCCTAGGCCGGCAGACCACTAGCTGCACCTGCAGCTCGATCCCGGTGGACCAGGCCACGTTGGGCCGTAAGGTCAGCTCAGTTGAGCAGGGCAGCTTTCCACGCCTCCTTTGTCATGTTGGTGGGTGGGGTAGAGTTGGGGCTGGAGGGACAAAAAACGTTGGGGACAAGTCCATACCATGTG
The DNA here is from genome assembly GCF_052857255.1 of Amblyomma americanum. NCBI lineage: Eukaryota > Metazoa > Arthropoda > Arachnida > Ixodida > Ixodidae > Amblyomma > Amblyomma americanum. The sequence continues at coordinate 18,986,940 of NC_135498.1, read as the reverse complement.
ATAGGTATCACATGACTAATGCTAGCTGGCGCCCGCTTTTATTGGTGAGCGCAATGAATTTTCCCGCGCCTTTTGAAACATTTCTTGTGTGACCGGGACACGTTTCACGTTGCGCAGTGTATGTTCTGCGTTCCAAACAATAAAGTAAAAGCGCGCAGTCAGACGCTGTCTATGCTATACCATAAAACTTGAAGCGCCAATTAAGAGCAATACGGTCACGAAAGCAGCAGTGGCTTCTTTCATATATGTTGCATGTATATTACTCTATATTTGTATGCGTTGTAAACCGTTGTCTTCTAATGTCGACCACTGAGCTGAAACTTCCGCCACTTAAACGGTACTTCACGCAATGGCAGCTTGATTACTTTGTATATTACGTTGTTTGCGTTGCATAATCCCAAAGTCGAAGTGGCAGAAGATCATTCTTCATAGGATCATTTCTATAGGATGATCGCCGAGTCGCTAGTCGCGATTTCGGAACACACTCAGATTTCTCTCGGAAGTGTCACGTTGTCGTGGGCCCAGGCGAATCAGAACACTGGTAAAAATAGTTTATTCTCTGCTGCGCTGGCTTGTGAACCAAAATATAATCTGCAGCACATAGCGAAACCAGTCGACCGCACTTCTGATATTTTCCGGAACCCTGGAAGCCAGCAACAGGAGCGCACGCTGCTAGCGTCACCCATCGGACAGACCTGCAACCGCTGCAAAGACGTGAAAATAGCGTAGCTTGCTATTTAACCCATAAAAACAAGGGACCTCGTTGGGTGCCTTCGCTGGCACGTTGGCAGCAGTTTAGTGAAAGTTGCATCTGCTGTGCTCGTGGTGCTGGCGGGCCGCGGCGTTTTTTGACGTACATTTGCTAAATATCGCCGAGAGACAATGCCGACGGTAGGAGTGAAAGCAGCCCTGCTGTTCGAAGCCTTGGGACGAACATACAGTGAGTGCGATGTGCGCTCACTCTTGGTTACTCACGATGCCGGAAATTGAAACTTGCGATTTGGCATCTTGCGTCATCCATTCTCATACACGCGCTCTGTGATTTGATGTTCTATAACTTAATTTGCTGCGATGGAATCGCCTAGACACAGCTGCTCACACCCAGTGAGCAGTTGAGTTCATTAACCGTGTGCCACTCATTCATTCAGCTGCTGAGTTGCTTTCCGATATATCTGTCCCTGAGCCTTACTTTTCTAATATGTTGTGTGCAGCCGAGGAGGAGTTTGCGGACCTCTGTTTTGAGTATGGATTGGAGCTGGACGAAGTGGTACGTGGCAATACGATTCATTTTTTTTTATAGCAGCTACAATATCCCGTTTAGAATTGTACAGTGAACTTCGCATTCCTTCTCAGTGAGCGCGCTCTTTCGATCTGCAGTTGAAATTTTCACCTTGAAAGAAAGTTAGCTGAACAAGGTTTTGTTTAATATGCCTGCAGGTATGGTGTCATGGTGCACATCCGAAAGCTAACATTTAATAGCACGGAAATTCTGCCGGCTTTTTGTCTTTTTGTTTCACAGACCAGTGAGAAGCAGATGCTTTCCAAAGAACAGGGTAGTTCGAAGGCGGAAGGCGCATCGGAAGAAATTATTTTTCGTGTTGACATTCCTGCAAATAGGTGAGACATACTACATTGTTTCTGCTGCATTTCCTTGGGAAGTTTCACTAAATACCCATTTCCCTTGTAGGCATGACCTGTTGTGCCTTGAAGGACTTGTTAGGGCACTCCTCATCTTCAAAGGAAAGTAAGTGCAGATTTTTTTTTTTTTTTTTGGCTGCTGTCTAGAAAAAAAGAAAACGGCATTTATATGCTTCCTTGTGAGCATTAGCCGGTTGGCTGGGGCTTTCCGTTACACCGAAATTGGGCAATTTTTGCAGGATTGAACCTCCCCGCTATCAAGCCCTGCAACCGGCTGCAGACGCACTGCACAAGATGTACGTTAAACCCAGCACAGCGAAAGTACGGCCCTACGTTGTGGCTGCCATCTTGCGTGATGTCACTTTCAATCAGGACCGGTACAACAGCTTCATCGACCTCCAAGACAAGCTGCATCAAAACATTGGAAGGTATAGTCACGTATCATACAATGCTTCTAAGGCTTGTGGCCGAAGCTGTCGCCGGCCTTGTCATGATCCTTAACTTATCTGGCAGCTGGTGGTGGTTGCCATCTCAACAGATTAAAGCATGCCTATTGTATTTTCTGGTAAAAGTTTATTTTAATATTTGAGATTCAACTGAAAGTTGCACACTGAATAGCATTTGGCTATGGCTATGTTTCCCCTACATTAATTGTAATTTAATTGTATTTTATTGACAGAATGTGGGGCATTCTGGTTAAAGGCATAGCAGTCCCACCTGACTAGTTCCATTAGCAAAAACCGAAGCTACCACAATTTTATATGTGGAGAGGGCATAAGGAGACCAGTGAGAAGTGTTTTATGTAAATGATGTTATATGCAGAAGAAACCATTCTTGAAATGCAGCGGGGCAGTGCTACTCTTCTGCATTTATTTAACTGGAAGAGTTAAGACAGTTGAACGGAGTAATTTTTTTCTTTCTACTGGCGTTATACTGTCTCTCACATGAGCATAATAGCAGGCATTGACCTCCCACCAGTGTGCAGACTCGTCACTTCTGTCTTACAGAAACACTGTTAAGTTGTTGGGAAGACTTCTTTAAATTACAGACACACTGGGGTGTCAGACACATGCTAGCCTTTCGATATTGAGCTAAAGGGCAAATGATGGATGCTTTTTTTTACTGCTCGGCAAAAAGTTTTCATCAGTGGCCATTGCTATTTTTTGCGCCCTCCTTTCCTGCTTACAGGAGACGTACGATTGTATCTATAGGAACTCATGACCTGGACACAGTACAGGGTCCTTTTGTGTATGATGCACGAGACCCAAAAGAGATTCGCTTTGTGCCTCTGAATGACACCGTGGAGCGGTCAGCTGAAGAGTTGATGGATCTCTATGAAGTACGTTTTCTTAACACTTCTTTTTTTTTGGCTCTATATTTTTGTTTTTGTTGCCTAGCTGTTTCATAAAGGACACTCTGGTCATAAAATTCACCTCCATACACGGTGGCTCTGTGCATGTTATACGAGACCTGATGCTAGAAGCATTTAAAATGAGGTACTAGATTTACCTACAAGGAATATTCACCGAGTTTCACCTCTTTGTCTAACATTTATTACTTAAAGATGGAGTTAAAAATTAAAGGTTTGGGATGTCCATTTTAGCAGAAGCGCATTAGTTTTTGGTGTAGTTTCCACTACCAGTCATACGCTGGTGTTGCCTGCTCAGTAATCAGTGTGTGCTATTACAGAAAAATGAAGATAGCTGTAAATTATGCCAACTATGTACTTATAGCCACGGTGCCGTGTCATTAGTTTTCTAAAAGTTTCCGAATGTAAGAAAACATCAGACCTTTAGTCACTGATAGATCATTCATAAACTGTAGTTTGCCACTGGTGGTACATTCTCCCATGACAGCATGCAGACACTAGAGCTTCTGTGGGAGAAGTGCACCGCTGCTCGTGTGGGCCTCATACCGGAAAGTAATATGCAGTCAAATATGTATCCAAATCGGATGTTTTTTAATTCCACGAAAAAGTTGCTGCCTAGGAGGAAAAACTTATTGTAAGCCCTTCATATATGCATTGTAGAAAAGATGTTTTCCAACGTCGAGAACCACACTAAGGCATTGCCGCGAGACGTTCCAACTTTGCATAATTTCCAGTACCTGAGTGCATACTTTCATACTTTCTTCTGTGGTTTTTCAGTATTGTATGCAAAAAGTTTTTGTAGCATGTGCTGTGGTGTGTTTTCCTTACCTCTGTGAACATCTGTGTTGTGGTCTGGTTGTCAGTTTGATTGAAAATTAATTTGCTTCCGTCTCATGACTGATTGCATCTTTGCCCTGTGTAGAAGGACAACCACCTGCGACATTACCTGCACATCATAAAGGACAAGCCAGTGTATCCAGTCATCGAAGATGCCAATGGCACTGTGCTATCGCTTCCTCCCATCATCAATGGTGAGACTTGCACCTTGCTCTTGCAGGCCATAGGTCATGTCTCAGGGGGCGGCTGATTTGAAATTGGGGTTCTCAAGGGTCGTTAAAACTTTTAATTAATCTGTCAACAAGAACTTCATTCAAGTGTTAGCTCCTTGCCAAAGTTGGAATGAACATGATTTGACCCTGTAAGCCTGTTCAGCTAATGAGAAATTCATCTTAACAGAAGTTGTGAGAGTATTAGGTTGCGTATTGCCCCTGGCATACAGGAAATTTAGTGCCACTTGACAGCACCACTTGACAGTAGTGACATCGGTGCAGGTGCACTTGGTTAAATTAAACTGATCTCAGTGAGCTCACTCCACTTGCCTTGAGCACACTTATCACTTCCCATTCGACAAAACTTAGTTGCTATGCCAGCATGGGAATATAGTTAGAAGCCATGCCAGTGTTGTCTAGCCTGAGCAGATGTGTGCTTGCCATCTGTGGCGCACCCGCAGCACTGTGTCCTGTCAGTGCTGCACTTATCCGCTTAATCCCTTAAGGCCATTGTAGAGCCAGTTTGTGTCTTCTTATTCTGTGTCTTCTTTCTTGAGGCAGGTCAGCATCAGGGACAGATTCAAGAAGGGGTGGGGGGAGTGGTCACCTCCCGCCCACCTTCCAAAGCGAGAAATTTTAATAAGATTGCTTAGTTAGACTGGTTGGTGCATGCTGATGGAACCAACTGAACAGCACTAACAGATGGGACGGAAGAAAAGAACGTAGAGACTTGTGCCATATTTGTGTTCTTCTCTTCCATCCCGTCTGTTAGGGCTGTTCATTCATTTTCGTCCAGAAATTTTAAATAGGAAAACTATGCTTAACCCCATTTTTTAGACCGCAAATGTCCAAGAAATACATGGTTCAAATGGGACCGCTCCCTCCGAGGGAACTTACAAATCCACCTCTTGTCAGCATGGGGACTATGTACACATCTGTGTAGTTTTAGAAGATTGTTTGCACTGCAGGCAATTGTACTGTTCCGCAATTCATCATTTTGTTGCCCAAAGAAACTCCTGTCTTGGATGAACAGGTGTGATGACTTTGCTTTGCGAAAGCAGTGGTGACCATCTACCTATCTCTTCTATGAGTCACTCCTTTGTCACATAGGATGACATCCTTCTAATGCTTGCTAAAGACGGCTCACAATCCTCATCTTACTAAAAGAAGCCATTCCTGCACTTAAAGTGTCCTTTACTCTCTTTTAGCGTCTCTGGTAAATGGATAGTTTAGATTTGGGTGCATAAGCCATCTTGGTAAAAAGTTGAGAGCCATGAGCATCTTGGGCAAAACTTAAAACAAAACCCAGCCTGCCTTCCTTTCAGCATAAATCAGTTCCCATGCCCAAGTCTCACTTTTTTTTATTTCTGCTGGGGAAAAAGTGAGTGCACTTGCTGCGTAAGAAATGGCATTGCATTTCATCGATTTGTTATGATTGACGAGTCACACGCTTTCTGTGGCATCCAGTGCCCTACCTGCCTACATACACTTTTTAGCTGTGCACTTGTTTTTAGTGTTCAACTTTATAAAGTAGTCGACTTAGCTTAACTTGCTTTAAAGCTAGTTCACTGTATGATATCATGGTCTTTACGTCTTTTTGATTTCTCTTAATTGTATGGTTGAAATGGAGATTAACTCTGCTGAAATAAAAGCTATGCGATCAGTTCAATTTGCCTACAGTAGGGTACAACTTGAAAAAAAAAATGAGGCTGGTAACGACAGCCCATAGTGTGCTTGGTGCTGTATTACTGCAGTAACCAATCATAGCAGTAAAGAAGTAAGCATTTTAATATTTAATTTTATTGAACTACTGAAAGGCATCGAAATTCTTGTGCTTATAATTTCATCCTGTGATTAACTCTTTGTTTAGGTGAGAAGGACAGCTTTAACAGTGGACCATTTCTTCATAACAGAGGAGTAATGTGTAGTGGTAATGAATTTAGGGGGACTACTACTGCAGAGTTCAAATGTGTTCAATTTATAGCATGAATCTGATATAATCTAATTTGAGAAAAGAGTGAGACAGACACTAGGCTTCTTTAAGTGATTGATTGTTAGGGTTGTCGGCGTAATCATGATATGGATTTGGGATGCCCATGTAGTGAAAGGTAGCTGGCCAAACGTTTGGTGACACAGCCTTTACTTCCAGGGAACCACTCAAAAATTACACTGTCGACGCGGAACGTGCTCATTGAAGTGACAGCTACTGACCTGCACAAGTCCAAGGTTGTTTTGGACACCCTGGTCACCATGTTCAGCGAGTACTGCAAGGAGCCTTTCATGTGAGCAGAGCCTTCTGATTCACTGATTGTGCTGTTGTAGGTTTTCACTGAAATGGTTGCCTCAACACAGCAGTGGTATGCTGTCTTGAGAAAAATTTCACTTTAAGGCCTTCATCTTGTTAATGTAATTCCTGGCCTAGAATGGGACTGTGCAAAGGTGTGTTATTGGCTGCCAGATTTTATATGTTCCGCAACTTTCAAGACTAAGGAGCGGTGTTTCTCCGTTCATGAAGGCACAAACATTGGTAGCATAATACGACTTTTGTTGTTCCATATTCTTTTGATGCATTTTCTGCCATTAGACAAGAATAATATTAGTGATGAGGCAGGAGCATTTTGTTGGCAATCTTCTACTTCCTGAAAGGGCAATGCTCACATTTTTTATTTTTGTGTATGTGTTCGTGTGCATTCACAATTTTATGCACATTTCATATCTGATCACTTACATCAAATTTACAGTAAAACCTCATTAAAAAGTACCTGCTGGAAGAGTGTAGTTTCGTTTTAAGAGTTCTGAAATCCCGGACTCAGTAGCCATTGAACATAATGCATTTTGTGTCCGTATAAACCCACACAATCTCTCAAAATGAATTGCATGGTGTTTTTGACTTTTCCTCTCCATAGTCATTTGCAACTTTCATGCTCATATAAAAGCAGGTTTCTTTGCCTGCCTTTCACCTAAGGCATTCATTAGGCATTACTAATGTCAAGTAAGGCTGTGCAAATATTCAATAATTTCAAACATTCGGTCGAATAATAAAGTATTAGATATTCGATTTGAACCGGATGTTTGGTATTGGAAATGTTGAAGTATTTGTCATGAGCAAATAACGTTTCTGTAACTTTTGCTTCGTATGCCCGGATCGCAACGCAGCACGCGCTTAATGGCCGATTCACACGACGGACCATTCGCCCACGGCCCGCGCATCACGTGTTCGTGCGTCACCAAATCAAGAGGCGTGCTGTCGGCCCGTGGACTGGACAACCGAAGAAGTTCAAGTGCCTCTCCCCTCGCGGGAATTAGCGGCGGCCTGCGAAGATGCGCGCGCCAGCTCTGGCAACCACCGCTCTTGCCAGTATTTCGGCTGCCGCATTTCGCTGAGTGGCGTTGAGCTGGCACGCTGTTTTGACAAGCTGCACTGCGTTCGCTGCCATGATGAAGTGATCGACTCGGCTAGCAAGACGGCCCAGGCCATTGTGGAATTGGACAAAGGGCCGCACCTGCACCATTCAATCGCAGCCATGGGCGGGTGGAAAAACCAGCTTGACCAGCGTTGCCAAATGCTTTAAAATAATCTGGCAACAGTGGTACACCCAGCGCGTCGTCTGCGCTTTTGGTCCGTCGCATCCGCTTGACGTCATCGGATCGCAGGCCAGTTTTTAGTGGCGCATGAACACGTGATGCGCGGGCCGCATGCGAACGGACCGTCGTGTGAATCGGCCATAACCAATGCCCCGACTCCGCGACGCATGCCTGCGCTCCCGTGCGTATGCCGGAGCTGGTCTACGCATGCTCGGGCAACATACGCAAGCAGGCGGAAGCCTGTACTTGCAGATCTGTACTTGCCAGGTGTCTGGGGCCGCGCTACCCGCGGTGCGCACTCGCTGCTACCGTGCTCGGTGGCGTTCATCACTGGAGAGATTCAGTGTAGTGCAATCCGCTTCCGCATGCCGCTAGTGCGCATGCGCTTATTGGTCCCGACGGGGCATGGGTGCGAGCAGCTGGCTGGCGCCTTGTGACGTCCTCTGGGTAATCTGCGGATGCGCAGCTGCTCCCCGCGGAATCGGATCGTCATAGCGGCCGCGGGTCGCACTCTAATCGGAGGACACACAGTTCTCTTGATCTACGCGGAATGAGTTTGAGCAGACTGTAGGTGCCGCAGCCACTATTCCCAACGTGAAATTCGTGAATCAAGCGCGACAACGCTAACATGAGGCACATTTTAATGGGTGCCCCTTTCTGACGCCTGATGCAGGGCGTCACTGGGTGCACAGTGCGTACGCTGAGCAGGCATAGGCGTGAGCAGGGGGGGGGGGGGGGGGGCCTTCACCCCAGTCATCTAATGGAGGCACCAAGTTTTCCCCATGCATTTACTCTCTTGGACCTGCCCCATCATTTAAAGTACAGTGTTATGGCCATGCAGGTTTTCTGACGATACTACTAAAAACTACTGCTCAATACTATTTTGTACATTTTGCAATACCATCACATTGAAATAGGCGTTTTATAACCATACGTCATCTTTGCACTGCGTTTTGACCATAGGGGCCTGGGTGGCAGGAAAGGGGGAAGAGGGGGCGCTGCGGTGAAACTTGGCGACCCCTAATGCAGGACCCTGCACACTCGCTAGCAGGTGTTCCTACTCCCCAATTTCGATGGCCTGTTTTGCAGGACATCGCCACGCTTCAATGAGTGTAATGAAGTTCAATGGCATTCTTTTTTTTTTTTGTTCTCGTAATGGACTTGTATGCTCGAAAAACTCATTATTTTTAAAATGCCTATTGTACCATTCTACTTATTTTGTGTGCTAGAAGTATTCGAAATATTCGGTTCGATATTATTCGATGAAAATTACTATTCGATTCGAATTCGCTTCGAACCAAAAAACTGCTATTTGCACACGCCTATTGTCCTATTGTCAAGTGATTGCATACTCTGCTGAGTGATTGAAACTGCATGTGGTACTTGACACAACTTTTTTTTTAGCATCTTCTGACAGTCTCTACCTCATATGTTTTCCAGTGCAGAGAAAGTCCAAGTCATCATGCCTGATGGAACAGAAACATTATATCCTGTAAGTTCTGGCCAAGCGTACTGTTTCCTGTAAGGTTTGATCATGAGATGTTCAGCAACACATGCATGTCTTTTCTTCAACTTTGCTCGCTCAAAGTGTAACTACTTGATTAATCACTCCTGCAGTGGAATCAACAGTATCACCAGCGTTCTTTCACTGACTGTACTCTGAAGTTAGAGCAGATTCTTTTATAGGAGAAGTTCCTTTCTTACAGGCAATAAACCTTGGCGCTTATTATTCTGCATAGTAGCGCACCAGTTATTGCTAGTACAGCAGAACTTGTTCCCACTAGCTTAGAAACTGAAGACCTTTCATATCTTGGGATTTCCTACAATGGGAATGCTACCACATTGTCTTTGTGCAGGAGCTGAAGTATTGGAAATTGGACGTCCGTGCCAAGGACATAAATGAGCTTCTGGGACTAAGGTCAGTTCAGCGCTCAATAATTTTGCCACCTCCTTGTCTTTTCACAGCCCTGGATCATGGCTGTGTTTTCTAACACAGCTGGCTTTGCCTAAGTTGTTGGATGTTTTCGCTGCTTTATTTCTTCGGTTAGATGTGGCCTAATAGTAGCGGCACATGCTGCGCAACTGGCGATCACAGTGTCGGGAATGTGAGTGCAGCGTCTAATGCTTGTGGGTGCGGTTGTGGCTCCTGCATTTGTATCATCCATAGTTAGCTGGAGAGTGTTTGGAACACCTGAAATATTACATATGCTTACACTGCTCTTCTGCAGGAGAGTATTATGAATTTTATCAGCCGTTTTAGTGTCATTGAAATACCACCATATGTAGACGGTGAATGCATGCTTTCGCAAAAGTCCTGCCTGAGATTCAGCTAATTTTCAGCAAGGGTTAGTGGAAAGTACAGTTGAGCCCAGATATATCAAGCCTGGATGTTTGCAGTTATTGGCTGTCGAACACAGATTATCCCCTTGAAGATCCTGTGTAGAAGTATAGAAAAGTTGCGAAGTAATATCGAACTCCAGTTTAGCCGGTCATTTGATATGTCCACATCCTGTAAGCGGTGCTTTTCCTAACAGCGCTTTTCGGTCAGTTTTTACACACGGAGACGGGTTGGCTGCATGACTTTTGGCACCTGCTGGCAGTGCTAGTGCAGTGGAACTGTGTGACGAGGGCAACGTGGGGTGTGGCTGAGGGTGGCCTTCGATCTCTTGTACTTATTTTCCCCGCCATATTGCTGTTATGCCGGTTGTGCCATGGGTGGTGTGGGCAGGGCAGTTTTTATTTTTCTTGGCCACCCACCATCTAAAGATTGTTATGCGGTGAAGCCTTAACTGAAGCCTAGTGGCAGCCCTCCCCTGGCGTGCTTTGCTGCCGAATGCGTACCCCAGTACAGTACCAACTGTACCTCAGTTTGAATCACCGATTATTCTTAACAGGATTAGACATCTTTTGATAGGCAGTGGCGAGTTGCAAAGAGCCATCCGCTGCAGCTTCGGTGCGAATTAGGTTAGGCCTACCAATGCCTAACGTGCTGTGCGCTGCCAGCACCCCAGCGGGCGGCACGTCGCTTCAAGAAGCGCGTCACTAACATGGGTGCAATTGTTCTTTCTTTTCAGTCACGGATAAAGTTCTCTATTGCCATTTTTTTATAACAAAATCTAGATAGTTCAAACTTAAAGGGTCTAGAAAAAGGTTTGAATTTTCCGAAAGTTAAATTATTGAAAGACCCCCGAAAAATTCACAGTAACATCTTGTGTCACAGCAAATTTATTTGCTGAAAAACTTGACAAGGTCACCTGGTACTGAGATTATAACTGCGTGACAGTGTCTACTTCTCGCAGTTTCGTCAATTCTTTATTGCTTACATACTGTCAGGAGCATAGAATCAGATCTGCTACAAAATGGTAAGGGCCCCTGCGGCATCCTTCACGGTGCAACTCTGTAGCGTTAGAGCCAGCGTCTTCACAAACAGTAGCATCATGTCTGAGAAGAGTTCACCTTAGAAGCAGCGAACTGCATGTGACCAGCGTGCAGTTTTGGCACATTGGAAGAGCGGAAGAACCATGCGGGCAGCAGCGAGAGACGTACAGCGGCGGCGAAGCGGTGAGAAAAAAATAAGGGGGGAAGACCAGCAATGGGCCAACCAGTATCCAAAACGGCGTGCAGCTGTGCTCGGTTGGCTGTCTGATGTGCAGCCAGTAGCTTCCCTCTCCACGGGCTGGTGCGAAGCTCAAGAAAGTGAAACCGAAACTAAGTGGCCGGACTATTTCTCGGGGGTGGGGCCGTCCATGCATTGTCGCGCTTGCTATTGCACACACATCAGAGGTGCGCAGGTGATTGTACAGCACTTGGACATGGCCTCCGTTTGGGAGCCTGTTCAAATTAACTGATGCGAGACCCATACCATTCAAATTAGCGAGTATCCAACGACAGACTTACATAATTCTGGCCGGGACTGTGATGGCAGTTTGAATTATTCAGATTTTCATATTAACCGATGTCGAACTAACGAGCATTTTCTTATGCGATTCCCTTCGATTTCTATATATCCAGGCTCGACTGTCTATGAAATTTAAATAAGCATTTATATAAAGTAACAGTGCTGGGCCCAGTGACCAGGAAAAAAAATCTATGCTGTTTATTCATAGACAGTTAGTTCACTTAGGTCCATGTAAAATTAGTGAAATATCAATGTTTTCCTTCAGGGATGTGTTGAGTGTTATTCATTTGGTCTTGCGCAGCAAAAGTGAACAAGAGCTGTGTGACCTTTTGGGGCGAATGAGCCTGCAGTCCAAGGTCGCAGAAGGCGATCGGCTGCATGTGGAGGTGCCCCCGACACGCCATGACGTGCTTCATGCGGCTGATGTGTATGAGGACGTGGCTGTTTCGTACGGCTATGACAACCTGCCCCGAGAGATGCCGCCCACCAGCACCACTGGGCGGCAGCTGCCCATCAACAAGCTCACCGAACAGCTGCGCTTTGAGATGGCACACGCAGGGTTCACCGAAGCTCTGACATTTGCCCTGGTAAGAGAGCTGTTTGTTCTGCTCAGTGGAGGTTGCAGGTGGTGTGTATTAGAAATAACTGATGGGTTGTTAAAAGATGAGTTACAGCATTAGTTGCTACAGCCAGAGCATCCCTCTCCCCCTTTTTTGCTCATTCAGAGTAGCGTGTGCCCTGCAAAAAGCAGTGCTTTTGTGCAATGTTTCATGCTTAGCAATGTTAGACTGCCAGCAATTTTTTTTTGTCAGAATATTTTTTTTGCAGTTTGTTAATATGGACAGTTTTGCCCCAGAACCAAGGCGTCCATACTAACAAGACATGACTGTATAACACTGGTTGGAATGCTGCACTAGTTGCGCCAACCTACGCCATTGCAGTAACCCTTTTACGTGTCATTTTTTTGTTCCCATTTAAAAGAAGCCTTTTTCCGCCTTATTAGTAGTATGTCCAGGCCTTTGGAAAGAAAATTTGTTAGTTTTCGTGTGCAAAATGTTACCGGCTAATTTTTTGCAGGGATGTGCAAAATTCCGTACTAAGTGTCATAATTGATGAAAATAGCAACATCAAAATGGTGCGACTTTTCGTGTAAGCACACGAATGATCAGGGTAATAATGTCTATTTCAGAGGAGCACATTACGCTTGAAACTGCATAAAAAAAAATGATGTTACTACTGGTGGCAAAATATGTCTGCACAAAAATGGCGTGCGACATGTACACTGCTTACTGGTTTGCTATATGGCATAAAAAACCGTGCTATTTGCGACGTGAAAGATACAAAGTCCACCTGAAACAAAGAAATAACTGCTAGGTGCAGCCCACTCTCAGAAAAAGCTGTGAGTTTGCTTTGTACCTATTTGTGGGCATAGCGTGTGAAAGGGTTAAACCTGCTACATGCTGCTACAAATCTATTGTTTTTGATGAAAATGTGCCGAGGCTGCTCCAAAATACTATTCCAACAGCCAAAGGCAATTCTGAATATTAAGAAAGAGACTGAGAATTGGGACTAAAGAAAAGATGACCAGCGGAATCCAACCCCATCCAATTTTTCTTTGTAGACCTTGGTCGTCTGCTGTTAATACACAGTGTGCATGTTTTGCACTACTTCTTTGGCGGCGTGGCTAACACTTTGCCATACGTGCATGGCGAATGCACATGGGAAACAAAAATTGGTTTTAAAAGGCTCAATAGGGCCAAATTTGCACTCTAGTAGATTTATCGGGCTTTTGTGTTGCGCTGTCACGTGTCTCATAAGTTCGTTGTAAGACAAGATCGTGTGAGCGGTTTCGGACATACCTTATTCGTGCTTGCTGTAACAGCGCCATCAACATCCTAACTAATGGTTTGTTTATGTTCAGTAGAATCACGTGAATTCGAAGTTTCAGTGTAGAAAGTAGGTCCTTATAAATACTAGTTGTAACTAAATTGAGCCACTTCCAATTATAGGGTGGCGTTCTCCATGGGTAGGCATACAGTGACCGCATCATGCAGGCACTTGTACACGCGTAATCTCGAGCTTGTGTCATTGCTGGACGTCCTCCGCCACACAAGCTTGAGTTATGTTGCGATGCGAAGAAATCCAAGCTGAGAATTTTTGTTGCAAACACTTGAACGAAAAGCAGTGAAGTACGTCAGAAGTACTCGGCAATACCGAATTCATCCGCAGAGAAAACTGGCAGTGCCCCTTGAGACGAAGGTCATGAATGCGTGGCAGTACACTTCATCGTAAGAGGTGCTGCCATATTGGACTGCAAAAAACCTATGCTGTGCCATGAAATGGTGACAGCGTGGTCACGCTCCTGCTGCAGCATCATACTAATGACCTGTATCGAAGTAAAGTAGCTGCACTCATCGCAGAGTGATCCCTGTGACCAGTAGCCTGTTTATTCATCCTGGCTTCTCCTAACAGAGTTTCTTCAATTGGAGCACATTGGATCAGAGTCACGTGGCAGTTTTTAAACCTCACGGGCATTATTTAAGCTTTAGAAAAGAAACTGCGCTAAAGTCATATTGAATAAAACAACTGAAATGGGCGTTCCTCAACATTCACGTCAACTTTTACTCAGAAAAATTTGCGCTAAGGATAACAATACAAAATATCACACATTTTTCTTTCTTAAGCAACAAATAAAATTAGCCACATTGAAAAAGATATGCAGACCTGGCTAAGACGACTACCTGCAACCTGCACTACTTAAATCTCTGTGTAGCGCACTGTCATTTTTTAATCCGTGGCACAAGTTAGTTGAAAAAAAGTATCATGGCTGTGCACTGCCCTTGTACACAACATTGTGCATGTTAAACACCTTTAATTTAGCATCTTCCATTTAGCAGCCAATCTTAGCTTATTTGCTGCATAAAATGTGTAAAATTATTTTGCAGTGCTCGGAACAAGACATAGCTGAAAAGATCCGCAAGCCCGACGGCTGCAAAATTGCTGTGCACGTTTCCAATCCAAAGACACTTGAGTTTCAGGTTTGTACACGTTGACCCTGTTCTTGCTGCTTACCCTCTTTCTATGTGAGTCCGCAACACAACAGCGGTGCTAGAGAGACCACCTCCTTTCTGTCTGGTCTTATTCTACCCTCGCTCTCTGCCACTTTCTTTGTAAGGCTTATTTCAGTACTTCATCAGTCAAGCTTTTTTGCTCACTTTGGAGTGGTGGAAGGTAATTGATGTGGCGGGATGTAGTGGTTTATAGAGAATGTTATACTCTTCAGCCTTCACGTTTCTTTTGTGTGTAATATGCACTTCATGCGTGTGCATGTGTACATGCATTGTTTTGACACCTCTTGATTGTTGTGATGTAGTGCCAAGGTCATATTACAGAAGTCGGTTGTCAACCGCTGATACGGTATGTTGCACACAGGGCACCAGTGACAGGAAAGTTTCATTAAAGAAATCCTGCATGATTTCTTCACGTGCCATGTACAGTGGCGAACAGGTAAAATATCATAAAATATTCTGATATTAGTAGCAGAAATTCATAACCTGAATTGGCAAATTTCGGCGGAACAAATGACCAAAAGGATTCGGTGAGTTGAGCCGCAAGACGGCGGTGCTGTCGGAACTATCTGTGTTCAGTTCATTGAGGTTTGACTGTAAATGACAGCTTATTTTCAGCTACTATTCGCGTTGTATTTTCAATGTGGTGCTGCCTTTCTCCAATGCAGGTAGCCCGAACTACGTTGTTGCCAGGACTGTTGAAAACATTAAATGCCAACAAGAAGATGCCACTTCCACTCAAGTTGTTTGAAATATCGGATGTTGTGTTCAAGGATGACAATGATGGTATGATTCCGCTGCTTGTAATGACATAACCTGGGTGATGCTGTGTCTTTGTTGAGTGGTATTGTACTACCTGTGGTCTGAAGTACGCTGGAGGTGTTTGCAAATAATACTAAGATAGCAACAACAGCGGGCATGTCCAGTAGCGCTACATATTCACCGCTATTTAAACATTAGAAACCTTTTTTTTTGTGCTTGCGTTCTCAGCAATTCAAGTGACATGGAAAAAAAATATTAAAGCTGTTCAAAAGAACTGCAGGAGAAGGCCGTTAGTATTGCTGACCCAGTTAATATAATCATGCTGAGACATAAGCTTTATTTGAGCACTGTAAATGTTCGTGCAATGTTTGTTACGTGTTCATTGTTCGTAAGTATTCTATGTTTATGCTTAGTGGTACAGTGAGCTCCTAAGCGACGCTCTTTGTGATACGGGCATCCTTGAAGAGAAGTGGGACTGTAGTCTGACTGCAAGCTTCTCTTCACTATTTCTTTCTGTAATATTCCTTTTGTCAGATATTGGAGCCGTGAACCAACGTCATCTGTGTGCCCTGTACTGTGGCAAGACAACAGGCTTTGAGATTGTGCATGGCTTGCTTGACCGCACCATGCAGCTGCTCAGTGTCTCCTTCGGTGATGGACCTGAACAGTATCACCTACGACCCATTGAAGGTGAGGCCTATTACACCTTGCTGACCCATGCGAAAGCATGCCTGTAGCCCACACCGCTATTACTCCTGGGTATCCAGTGTCAAATGATAAAGAGCGGATGGTTGTTTAAAAACACCGCATTTCTGTACAAAGTAGCTTGTGATATTGTTGCTCTTCCTGCACACGTGCAGCTAATTAGTGGCCGGACTTTAGAAGAATGTAAGGAGAATGCAAAGTTTAAGGAGAAAATCTGTCGCCTTGCTGCTGGCCTTCACCGAAACACGATGCACAGTGCTAAAGGCTGATGCTTGACTTCTTCCTTGCACTAGTAATTTGCGGCGAATGGGTGTTGTGACAGTACAACTATCATGATTATATTGCTCACATTGGGGAACTTTGTCTTCAAGGACCGCTGACCAGGGTTTGGACACTTTAAATAAGCAAGTACAGTGCATAGATTGGGCGCCGATGATAGTCTCTGCAAAATACTAAAGCCGTGCAGGCCCCAGAAAGCACTGAAAATTCAAGCCAAAGCCCTTTAGTGTTTTTGTTCGACAAACCCAGTCTTCTCATCCTTTATACTGGCATCCGAGCGTTTGTCGCGACGTCTCAGTGAAGGGCATTCCGCTGGTTCGTCATTCTGACTGACTGGTGAACGGCAGGTGTAGCCAACACATTGACCTAGCACAGAATGACCTAAATAGAATGTCAGTTATACAAACATGCTTGACACAAATTTGTACCATCCTGATAGGAATTCGTAAAGTCCCCTGGCCAGAGTGCCTTGCGTACGATGTGCATAATTTTGGATGCTCTGAACAATCTCCGGCACCGCTACGGATGACACGAAACGTGCAAGCAGCGACTGCACCCTTGAGCAATAAGCGCTGTCTCTACATGGGCGATGCCACAGTCGCTTGTTGTGCGGTACGCACCACGAGCATTGACTGGCACCGCGCGGCCCGCTCATCGCGTACTCTGAGACCTTTGGTTGCATTCACTCAGAGAGAGCAGTGAAAGACGGCATGGAGCAAGCAAATCGCCCACGCCAAGATCGCTAATCGCGTTGCATGCACAGGGAGCAGTGAGTGGTGGCGCGCGGCCTGCACATCGCCGAGGTCTCGATCATCAGTCGTGCTGCGCGCACCGCGCACAGTGAGTTGTGGCCATAAATGAATTGCGTCAGCCGTAAACAGGTCTGCATGGATGTATTCCCCAACTCCGCTAATAATGAGTTTTTCAAAAAATTCCTATGGCCGCGTGTTCCGGGGACAGTGCCTCACTACCACGAGAGTGCAACACATTTTCTACCAGAAGGTAGTCAGGAGCCCTTTAAGGAGGGAAATCTGAAAATGAGTTAAATCAGTCTCTGTAAATATGTGTGCATCAACGAAATCATTGGCATTTGATTAAGTACTAGACTGAAGCTATTGTCTGTCATGTTGTCTTGATGTCAATGAAAGCGAGCCTGAAAATTTTAAGTCAACACATAGGTTTAGCGCTGTAAATTGATTTGATTTCACTTCTGATATTCTAAGAGACTGTAATTTATGTAGCTACAGCTTTTATTTTGAGCAGACTTAACATTTCTTGTGTGCTTTTTGTAATGTCTCTATGCAGTGTTAAGTTCTGCTCCCATTGCACCCAAACTGCAGCAAGCTATAAATTTTCCAGTCCAAAATTTTTATTACCCTAGATCTGAATTTCTTGAAATCTCAGTGCATTTGGCAAGTTTTGTTTATTTTATCTCTTTTAAGAGCTGCATTGAAAGCATTTCACATCAGTGGCTTTTTATGTTTCATCATTTTTCATGGAACAACGAAATGTTAATTGGAGTCGTAAAGCATTCAGGAACTGTGACTTTCATAGTTCACTGGCCTCTCAGAATGCCAATCTGACCGTAACAAGCAATAGCAGTTACCGGAGCAAGCTTGTACTTGCAGCTTCCTGAGTGTTTGGTCATTGGAGCAGTGATTTATTTTTGTGAAACGCTGATCGTGAGCATGTTTTTCAGATACCACCTTCTTCCCAGGCCGGTGCGCCGAAGTCGTGGTGCGGGGCAAGGCCTTGGGCACCATCGGTGTTCTGCACCCTGAAGTAATAGCAGCCTTCGATCTCGCTCTTCCATGTTCGGTTCTAGAAATCAACATTGAACCATTCGTCTAGCCGCTCTTCACAAGTGATCACAGACTCATTTGATGGACAGCAGTGTCACCCAGTGATACATATTCTCTTCGATGCGCACGTGAGGGAATATTTTTGGGCTGCACATATTGTGATTTGGTAAAGCATTCGACCACTTTTGAGCCATTCGTAGAAATGCACTACCTCTGCAAGAAAGATCACTTTTCTACTTATGACAATGTCATTAGTTCATTTCTGGCTTAACTGCTGCGCTTTGATGTGGTAACATTCAAGAAATACTTGTTTATTAAAGATTTATTGCGAATTAAAGGAACCTTTTTTGGCTGGAATGTCTTGAGACTGTTTACATTTATTGGCGAAAAGTGTGCCCTACACATGCACTGGTCCCCTTCACATTCCGTGTGCTGATTATGCACATCTGGGGCCAGTGTGGGCTTTCAATTTTCAGTCACTGTGTGCCCTTGTTCTGCTGCGTAATATATTATCCTGTTCAATCAGTGCCTGGTTTAATTGCAGACTTACAAGTTATCACCTGTGAAAATGCCTTATGTAGCAGTAACTTGCTACCAATGCTTTTGGAAATGCCCATGCTTTATGCCTATGTGTCGGATGTTCTGTGACAGTTTTCTGGAGTAGAGCTTTGCAAACTTCACAGATCTATGATAGCAAAATAGCACTGATAGACGCAGCAACCTTGAATAGTGAGTAATCCAGTTATTCTCACATTGTTGCACCATGCGGGTTTGTCATTTTACTTTCCTGGAATACCCGGAAAGTCCACAGGACTGTGTTGGTGTTTGTAGACCGACTCCAATTACCTCAGTGCTTACTGTAAAACTTTCCGCAGGTCAACGCATTTACTGTGGCAAGATTATTGAAAGTAAGACTAATTAAAGAGTCTAGCACATCAGTAGTGGTTCGGTTATATGAACAGTTTAGTTGTTTTCAAATCAAGGCAACTCGGAACCAGAGTGTCTGCTTCATAAGCACAGCCTTTGAGACCTGCCAAAATAAGCTGTTCACTGAGGTAAAAAGACTTAGTCTGAAGCTGTAGGCAGCGGTCCATTTGGGTCAGTTGGTGTTTGTTAGTGCTTTCTAAACAGTGCCTGTGCAGAACATGGTGTTATGTTCATGCCCAAAGTACTTGCACAACTGCTTGGTGCAGATGAGAGACGTCACCCTGGCTCTCGGCTTGCAGTGGTCGGGAATCGGCTTCTGACCCACACTAACGAGCAGTATGCAACTTGACATTGTAAAGTTGAAGTAATGTGACTGGAGGCAAACCAAGTGATGGCCATGTTTGAAAGCGATCACGAAAAATTGGGGTCGGTAACATTGATGGGGAGGGGCAGTAGGCGGTAAGCAGGCCCTGTGTCCACAGGCGCCGGACATTCGCAGTGGATTGTGCTGTACGTGAATGGAGCGAAGCCGTACAAGCGTGGCACTCAAGTTTTTGGTGCGTATACAGCTGCTTCAATGCACGGTGCGCTCGTTAGCAGGGGGATCGTGCATCAGAGGGTCTTGCTCTGTCCCCGGTGCGGCTTGGCAGCGGTGGCGGCAGCCTCGGCGGCCATATTGTCGAGGTTGTCGGCCTTGGCCAGGTTATTGAGCGCCAGCGGAGGGTGCATGGCGCATCCGACGGCAGCGCACCGTCCTCCATGGTGGTGGCTCATGACGCCCTCGCGCGTGTTCTTGGCAGGCTTGCACAGTGCGATGTAAACCTGCATATAAACATGCATAGCTTTTGCTGCTAACCCGTGCAATGTGGAATGAATTGACGCCTGTTTCGCGCGGTGTTGTCGCAAAGGCGGAATTGGTCAGTTAATCAAATGCAGGAAAGGTGCCTTGCGGCACCTGCTGGTCAGTCAATGGGCACTGCTATTTCTATTTCAACGTTATTATTCAAAGCACAATAGCGACACTTTCTTTGGAACAGCCAGGCGGTGACTGCAGCTACCAAATGGTAACTGCAGTCGTGGTTTGAGCGTTAGGACTGCAGATAGAGATTCAGGCTTGCAAGGTCTCTCTGCTTCGTCCTCAGTCTTTCTTCTCATTGGAGTAGACACACCAAATTTTTGAATACGTCTTTTTCTTTGAATTGATGCGTTGGACCATGGTATATATGATTCATGACGTGGAATTCACCTATGCCAGCTAAAAAATTTGATTGAATTTTCCCTCGTGTCATTCTGGTTTCGTTTTCAAAAGGTGAACGACAGCTATGATGGCGTGGACAATATGAGATCACAAGAGGCATGTGAAAGCTGTGATATAATCACTGCTTATTAATTTTTTGCCAGAATATTCCAATTCTTGGACAGGCTTGCGTAAATGCCGGTGTGAATTAAAGTGAAGAAAGCAGTGACCATACTGCAGTTTTTGTATGCCTCACATGACCTTAACACGCCTTTTTCATAACAGCCGTTGTTTGGCTGTTGAAACCGAAACAGCCTGAGGGAAAAAATTCAGTTATAAATTATTTTCCGCTTGGTGCAGTTCACATAGCTGTGTGTTTTCTAATGTGCTGCGCATCGTTATTAAAAGAGAGGAAACGCAATGAAACTTTGGTATCTCTACTCCGTGAAAGCTCTGAACAAGAACTTTCTTTTGTTCTGCACGCACTGCAAACAGCCATGGCATCACAGTGCAGTTTGGACGAAATCCATAAACAACGGTAGTTTTCTGGAGTAGAAATTATATCAATTGTCCTATAGTGCATATATATGTATATATTGTCACGGAGCCAGGAAGGACCAGAAGAGCAGAGAGGACGCAGGACCACAGAGCTTGGTGAGGCGAACGGCTGAACATCAGCTGTTCAGCTTCCTTGCCTCGAGGAGACGTGTGCTCGCGAACAACGCAAAGAATGCACCGTGTCAATATATATATCTTTGCCAACAGCGAAACATGTTCATACATTATCAAAAATGGTCACAATTGTGTTTGTCACTCATTGTTTGTGCGAACCTTATGTAAACTGGCCATTTCGAGGTTGCCGCTATAGGGGGGAGGGTTAAACTAAACAGGAGGAAATAAGGTTCCTAGAAGCTTTTAAAGAAAACGTACCCACTCGGGGCGGAGTTCAGTGGAACAAAGTCGGTGACGCTGATGGCGATGACCGGCAAGTGATATGTAGTATTGTGACTTTGAAATCATGCTATCCTGACACGCTGCGGTAACATCGTGCAGAAGAGATTCGTTGTGTGATCGCAGTGGAAGCCAACAACTTGTAGTTTTCGTGGCTGCGAAATTCTCGCAGAGTTGAAGGTTATTGCTGAGATTTAGCATAGCGGAGACATACTAGAGTAGTCTTGTACCAGACGCCAGTTGCACATACGCAGTGTCCCGCCTGGCCTCGCCCTTGCGCATGTGCAGGAGGCATCCAGTATACGTCTGTGAGAGTATGTCACCGTTATGCTAAATCTCTCTTGCTTTATCTGGCGATTCCGCTATCACGGAGCTCGGCTATATTCGAATTCGCGATACGTATCGCAGCAGCGGCGTCGGAAGTACGTATACCTTTGGCGCGAAGAGGCAAGCGGTCTGGACGGCGCCGGAGAGGCTGAGTAGGAAGCTGAGCGCCAGCGTGCGAATGGTGGGCGATCCGGAGAGCAGAAAGAGCGGCAGGAAGGCGAGCCAGATGACGCAGGTGGTGTAGTTTGCGAACGCCAGGTGGCGCGCTTCGTTGAAGCCCTCGGGGCACTTGCGCGTCTTGAAGGCGTACACGGTGCAGATGCCGATGAGCAGCGACGGGTACACGAGGCCTAGAAGGTAGGCGGGCCGGTCCGAGCCCTGGCAGACGAGCACGTTACGCGCCCTGTTGGGGTACACGTGCGCCACGGACGGCGGCTCTAGCAGCAGCCAGCCCGTGGCCAGGGCGACCTGAACGCTGACCAGCAGGCCCGCCAGCAGGAGCTGCGACCGGGGACTCGTGTAGCGAAGCCTGCGGTTTGAGAGGCGAGCCCATTCGCCGCCACACATCTCGGGGTCGTTGTACACTTGCGCGACAACTTCTTTATTGATGTTTAACTGTTGCGTTCGCGAAACGAAAAGCTGGGCCGACAGTTGTGTGCAGGACTCGGCTGTTCAGTCAGAGATTGGCTGACATTTTTTTTTCCCCCGAGCGTTTCATTGGAGAGAAAGCCGAGCAGCCGGCCGGGGTGTTGCTGTCACCCCGGTTATGTTCACTGCAGGATAGTGGTGTACTATCGGCTTCAAATAATACGCGAGAAAGACAGTAAACGGGAACAACAAAACGTGAATACCTTAGATAAGGAAGACTGAATGCTTGCAATTTTGGTATTCACCTCTGTATTTTGTTTTGCGTTCCAGCTAATATGATCACCTTTCATTTGACGCTGGCAAACAAACAGTGCCTCTCTCTCACTTATCTCCGTTAGCTTTGCCCGGCGCCGGCCATGGCCGCTAAATGCCAGCCAAATTCCTGATCTCATCTCTTCAATTGACTCAAATTTTCCTTCCTCCATTGCCGTAACAACCGCGTTACGTATGTTGCTGAAGTTCATTATGTTCCTCCTGACATCTGTTCTATAATTTACGCAGCGTGCTTTTTGGCCGCTGTTCACAGTTATACATCAAGGAAACCGGTGGTCTTGTCGTTTGTACCCAGTGCCTCCGCGGGTCTACTGCTGCTGCGATCTACGCCTTGATAATTGGGAGTTTTAGCACAGCTGTGGTGCCATAGCACAGCAGCGATGACGTACTAATGTAGAAATTCTAATGAAACGTTTACTGTAGGTTTTATTGCCTCCTCGTCCAGGTTATTTTCGCCCTGTTTGGCAGCCGTGTGGCATACATTCCTGCTCAGTTTTCCATTTACATGGCCTCGTTCCGGCGATTTCGGCTGGCAACACTGCATTTCGACGCCACAAACTTTATTCGCACGTTACTGCCCGCTCCCCGCGTGAAGAACAAATTTTGAGGCTTGCATTAGGTCGTCTCGGACATATTACGAAAGGAGTCGTCGTTATCCATCGCTGCTTCTGCCATTCAACGCGCATATGCGTCTCTTTTTATATATTGTTTTTGACGTCATCTTTGCGTCATCCGGAGAACCAGTTTCGGTTTGCTGTTTTTAACGTTTTAAAGTAATTCTATTTGGTATTTCGAGAACTGGTTACTTTTGCCGGAGACTGGGGAATCCGAAGAACGTGATGCGATAATTAACTTAAAATGCTGCCAAAACCTTTAGGGTTTCCCTTAGCTTTGAAGACTTGCCGAGGTCTAAACCCACAGTGTTAACTGGCTGCACGTCAGTCCTTACGTCTACCTTGCATGCTAAAGAAGATGCACAGATATGTTCGACAATCTGTGTATACTTTTGCCCAGGCAGCTATAACCCTTTCCTATGTCTATCTATTGCCGTAGTTTCAGGGAGATATATATTTCTATACAGAGCTGAGAAAGGTTCCAAAGGTATAGCTTTAGTGACTGATTTTTTAATAACTGGCACCTAATTAGCACCTCTTTGGGTGCGTATAGACGTTCATAAAAGGCCTTGGACGTAGCTTTTCCCACAGACGCCCATATAGGAGGTTTTTTTGTGGGTGTTGGATTCAGCACCCTTCATGACTGACCTGCGGCGCCCTCCTCCGAAGATTCGCGCCGTGCGAATGGTCTTGCAGAGCAGCGCCGCGTAGCACACGGAGTAGCAGAGGCCCAGGAAGAAGCGCGTCAGTGCGCAGCTCCACGCGGACGGCTTGGCCACGATGACGGGCGTCAGCGCGTACGACATGAGCAGTCCGAAGAGCAGCAGGCTGCTCAGCTCGCGTCCCGACGCCTTCACCACGGGGGTGTCGGCGTACGAGCGGAACACCAGCGCCACGAAGACGACGGCCGCCGCGCCCAGCGCTGCGACCGCCAGGGCGGCCACGGCCCACGGGTCGCCGTAGCTGAGGAACTCTTCGGGCAGAGGCAGGCAGCGCGCCTTGGACTCCGGGTCCGGCACAGTCCCCAGGGGGCAGTCGCGGCAGTGGAACTCGTCCGCAAGGTACTGCGCACGCACGGGTATACCGGGAGTTCGAAGTGAGGATCGAGTCGACCGGGTCTTGCGGCGATATCTGTATGAGGACCTTTTAGTCCGAAAGCACTGCTTAACGGAGTCAAACCCTACCAAGAATCTTGTGTGAAGCTTCGGAGAAACTCTGGTAAGCTCGGGTTAGTTCGGAGGAGCAACGCGCAAGCTGCAGCCAGTGGGGGGATTAAGCTCGGGTAAGTACGGAGAAGCTTCGCGCCAGCTTTAGTCAATACGTCGCGCCAGCTGCGCCGAGTGGAGAGAGGGTGTGAAGATGAGCGAGAAATGCGGTTGCGTGCACATGCAGATTCCAGAAAGAAGAGGCGAGGAAGGACCACATGCATGCTTTCACGCGTCTACTCGGTTTAACGACGTTAAAACCCTACCACTTCTTTTTAATATCTGGGACGTCAATCCTCGTGTTACCCCGCAACTGACGAGGAACTTATCACGATTGGGAAGGTGACCAAGCCCGAATTCTCGCTCACGCAGCCAGATCTTTCAGGGAGAAAACAGCGCAACCAGGTAGAATAAGTACTGTGCCCGCTTTGCGATAAACGCCTTGGAGCTAGAGCAGGGCACCACTTCGATTTTCTCCTGCTTGGTGCACTTGCAGACTTCTGCCTACGACGCCACGGTTCGTAAAAACTAGCGAAGGTAACTATACTGGCGGCCAAATAGTGCAGACTCTCTTCCTGCGTATAAATTCTCGGCCCTTCGAGTACTCTGTGCTGCATGCGACGCAATGCAGGCAGCGCACTCAAAAACGAGAGTCGAATACCATTCCAGTTTGTGATTAGCTTGAACGATACGCTGGACGTGAATGTGTATCCTGCCATGCCAGTGGTGCGACGCTATATAGGATAGGTAAGTTTTGTCACGTGGACTATGTTTACATCGTCGAGAGGTACCACAGTGACGTGTACGCGAGCATACCTGATACTGCGAGCAGTTGCTGCACAGCCAGCAGCAGGTGTCTCCTTCGAGCTGAAGCTTGGCCTGTCCGCGGCGGCACGGGGCGCTGCAGAAGGAGTGCGGGAACCGGGGTTCGTCCGCCTTGAAACGGAGGGCTTCCAGGTCCAGGTCCAGCTTGGCCTCGCCGTCTTCCCCAACTGCACAGACGTGTATCGAGGCTGGACTGTGGGTGACTGTTTTGAGAAATGCGTGGCGCTTTGTTTCGAGGGTGCGCTAGGCGCTTCCTAAACCTCACGAATGAAAATTGTCAGAAGAGCAAGCCTGCAGCTCGGAGTATACAGTTTAAGCTGAGCTCCTTGTCAACCCAGACTCCTGAGAACACTGCTTGAAGCCGTTTCTCTTGCGTACGAGACAAACTATGGCAGAGAGAGAAACGTGATAGGCGCCCAGCCGTGGTGGAGTGGTTATGGCGCTCGGCTGCTGACCCGAAAGACGCGGGTTCGATCCAGGCCGCGGTGGTCGCATTTCGATGGAGGCGAAATGCTAGAGACCCGTGTATACTGTGCGATGTCAGTGCACGTTAAATAACCCCGGGTGGTCGAAATTTCCGGAGCCCTTCACTACGGCGTACCGCATAGCCTGAGTCGCTGTGGGACGTTAAACCCCCATAAACCCCCGGTCCTCTTGGCCTTTGCCCTGTAGTGGGCATAGTCAGGCTGATGATGACGATTAGACAAACCCAGACACGTGATAAGCACCCACGCACGAGTTCAAGAGCAGCAAAGTTACCGACATCGGCTTCTTCTTGTGGTTCAGTGCTGCCGACAAAATGCCAGATCTTTCAACTCGTAACGCAGGGCTAGCTGTCAAGGCACCGCTGTTCCTATTCGATTACCGCTGTGCGGAGGCGCGAACTGCTGCAGCTTAAGCAGGCCGTGGTTCCCAGTTTTCGCTGAAGGTAGCCAAGATAACAAAGATCCGCTTTATTTCTTGGCATCGCTGAATCGACCACTCACGCGAGTAGCTGCCCACGTGTCGCCAAGCGTAGCGGGGCCGGCCTCCGTCGGTGCCGCTGTCGTTGTCCATGCGCTGGAAGTTGAGGATGCTGTAGCGCGGAGGTGCGTCTCCGCTCGGCAGGAACCGGAACGTCTTGCCTCCTTCATCTGCGAACACGTGGACTCAATGAAGAGTGCAGTGCAAAGAATGCACGTCACATGATGAGTGCGTCACGTAATTCACGGAGTGCTTGCAGCAAGGGACCCCGAAACAAGGGGGGGGGGGGGGGGCAAGGGAGGCGGACGCCCCCCAACATTTTTCCAGAAGGGGCAGCGCCCCCCCCCCCCCCAAGTTTCCAACTGCTTGCACTTGGGTCAGATTTCTGACAACTGAATTAAACACTTCAGTTCTAGGACCATTTTAATGCAAATCACAATGGGGCTGGCTTCGTAGCCAGTTCTAAAGTATTTAGTATATGAGTAACCTAAACCAGTCATGTCCCAACAGAAGTCGACTGTCTGACCCGTGTGCATGATCATGATTAGCAGAATTTAAACAGACTATGCACAAACTTTTAATGGATTTGATCACTCCTCCTGCGTAAAGCTTCCCATTTTAATTCGTTTTATATTGCCGTGAATCTTTGCACCGTTCGTTCGCTCGCACTCAAAACTGCCGGCACGTGGCTTTATCATTTTATTTTGTATTGCGAGATGCTACCTGAGTTATCTCCATTTATCGTGGCCACGTGCACATGCTTCCAAAGTTTTTCCAGATTCTAGTAGTTGCTTTTGGTTCTTCATCTCGGAGGTTCCTTGTCCGCTTTAATTTGAGCGCGGTCAAAAACTGCAGGCATTCAGTTCGATGACCGCAGAGCACGCTTGAGGCCATCGCCACCGCCGAGTCACTCACTTCTTAGTGGGCGCGAGTCAGCCTCTTAAAAAGTTTCTTTTGGAAGCCTTTTCGTCGTCTTCCTGACAGCTGGAGTGCCGTAACCACAACGTGACAGTTTGCATCAACCTTTAAACATTGACAAAATATATAAAAGTTATTATGCAAATGAGTATGAAATAAATAAATAACAAAATAAGCTCGAAGTCGTGCCCCCCGCCCCCGCACTCAAGAAAAGTTCCGGAGTCCCTGCTTGCAGCCGTATATTTATTTTAATTGCCCGTGCGCCGATGGCAATAAAATTTACTGGAAAACTTACGTTCGAGTAATACGAAAGAATTGCAATTGTATTCCAATGCCATTCTGTGTGCTCATCTGTGGGATGAATGGATGGAAGGTAGGAGCGTACCCTTTGAAACGGGGTGATGGCAGTTGCCACAATGCTCAGCTTTTTTCTTTATTTTTATTTAACGGTGTTGTAAGTTATTAAAATTCGCCATTTTCTTTAAATACGTCTTCCCACACTTCCAACCTCATGTCACCTCTGCTTTTGAGCCAGCAACCATCTTGTCGCCACTTGGCGTCCTCAAGGTAATCCGTGCATGCGCAGTGACAGCTCGCTGTCTACGGTAAGCGGTAGCGGCCATGGAGGAAAAAAAGAAAACCTAGGAGGGAGCGTGACGTCATAACCTTGAAGCCTAGTCATAAAAAATATAATGGAAAGCATCACGGGAAATAGGCCCCCACGTGACAGGGCAGCGGTAGCTTTTAGCCAGGTTTCGCTTTCGCCCTTTCGCAGTGTTGTGTCAGACTAAAAAGCACCACAATCCAAGCGCTGGTTGGCAGTCTGGCGACTGTGGAGGGCCTATTTTCCAAGAGTCAGTGCGCAAAAGGACCCGCCGCGGTGGCTCAGTTGTTAGGGCGCTCGACTACTGATCCGGAGTTCCCGGGTTCGAACCCGACCGCGGCGGCTGCGTTTTTATGGAGGAAAAACGCTAAGGCGCCCGTGTGCTGTGCGATGTCAGTGCACGTTAAAGATCCCCAGGTGGTCGAAATTATTCCGGAGCCCTCCACTACGTCACCTCATTCTTCCTTTCTTCTTTCACTCCCTCCTTTATCCCTTCCCTTACGGCGCGGTTCAGGTGTCCAACGATATATGAGACAGATACTGCGCCATTTCCTTTCCCCAAAAAACAATAATTAATAACAGTGCGCAAAAGGGCCCTCGGCAGCGGCGTCAGAGGAGGATGGCTTGCAGAGGCTGAGCGCGTGACGTCATGCTCCCTCCTAGTTTTTTTTTTTCCTCCATGGTGGAGGCACATACTGTGCTAAAGGTCTCTAATGACGCTGTTTGGTGTGGGCACAGTTGCAAGGAGGAGGGTGGTAGTGTGTACCTTTGAAAGAGACCTTCTCCAGGTAGCGCTTGAGCGCGTCGCCCTGCATCTCGCGCTTCATGGCGTCGCAAGGACCCTGGTGCTCTGGGCCGCACCGGTCGCGCTGCATGTCGTGCAGTGCGTGTGCAAAAGCGTAGGCCGCGTCGCGCACGAACTGGAGACCGCGGTAGCCCGGCTTGAGGCGGCGGCCGCTGCTGGGGCACCACAGTCGGAACTGGCCGTTGAACGGGGTCTCCTGCGCGGTATATGCCGGCACACACGATTGGTTGGGGGCTCCGTGTTGGCTGCGAGGTGATGCGATGTCGAGGCGATATGAAAGAGCGGTACACAGTGCAATACAGGCCTGCTCTTGGTGCTCTCTTTGGCGGCCAGTTCTGTCACTAAAATGGTTGGTTTATGGTGGTTTAACGTCAAAGCGACTCAGGCTATGAGGGACGCCGTAGTGAAGGACCCCAGAAATTTCGACCACCTGGGGTTCTTTAAAGTGAACTGACATCACAGAGTACACGGGCCTCTAGAATTTCGCTGCCATCGAAATTCGACCGCCGCGGCCCGGATCGAACTGAAATCGTGTGGCTCAGCAGACTGATGCAGAGATCTCTTGCGGATTGACGTCGAGCACAGTTTAGCCGTCGCATGCTGTAGGGCTGATTTCTGGCGCGGCTGCGACTGGGAGTATGTGAAGGCGCCGTAAAAGGTCAATCATTTCGCTATCCCTGCAAGTCTGTAAAAATTCTCACAATTTGAAGACACCCTCGTTCAAAAGTTGTGTGACGTTGCAGACAGGACACTTCAGAGAACGACTTCAGTCTCCGGCTTGAAGAGCCCACTCTTTCTAGCTCCATGCACCCATATGCCGGTAGGGCTAACTAGGTGGATGTGTCACTACAAAGTTCGCATCACGGCAGTGCCAACATTGTCCAGATACCGTTGACAAGAGCCGACGCAGCAAGACATCTGCGAATGCTTGGCCGAAGAGAGCTTTTAGCGTCATGGTCTTCTACTAGCAACTCCACATGCCGTCTGCACCGCCTAGGCCCCTTACTCCAACTCAGTCCTCCGTCCGGCCTCTCCCGCTGCGATGCTACGCTGTTGTGTCGTCTGTGGCTGGGAGTGGCGTTCACAAATGCCTACTCCCACTTAATCGCAATGGCAGACTCTCCTGCGTGTGAGATGTGTGGGTGCGACGAAACTATAGAACACCTTATTTGTAACTGCCCTCGGTTTCAGCGTGAGCGTGCCCTCCTCGCTGCAACACTCCGCCGTTTAGATCCTCGGCCCCTTACTGAAGCCAAGATTCTGGGTCCTTGCAGTAAGCCTTCATCGCAGAGGACAGCTTTGAAGACACTTTTCAAGTTCTTGAAGGACTAAGGACTGAGTGCAAGATTGTGAACTATCCGTGTTTGCCCTGTGTACCCTGCAAGTAACGACCAACGGACATGTGCAAAAGTGATCATCTCTCTTTGTTCTCTCCCCTTCCTATCTCTCCCTCCGTTCCCCTTCTCACGTGTAGGGTAGCATACTGGGCGCTGCCTAGTTAACCTCCCTGCCTTTCCGTCTTTCTCTCTCTCTCTCTCTCTCTCGCATCATTTTTGCCAAATTTCGCGAAACGGGCCGAACGCCGCCACTTGGCGTCTCGAATACCTGGAAGTCTGGCAGGCGGCACTGGAACTTCTCCTCCCAGTACTCGGGGAACCAGGGATTGAGTACGTTGTTGTCCGGCGTCAGCTCGCGGAAGTGGCTCTCGAAGCCTCGCAGCGGCTGCACCATGGGGGACACAGTGATGGCACCCTCGACCACCTCCTCATGGCCCTGGGCGACGCTCTCGAGGCCGCTCCAGGCGTCCGAGCCGATCCACACGAAGCGTGCCCGCCTCCGCCACGCGGCGCGCATGAGGCTTCGCGCGGCACCCTTGTCGGCGAACACCACCACGACCCGGGCGCTGCTGCGGTGCGTCAGGCTGCGGATCACCGCGTCGTAGTCCACGTCTGTGTAGTGGTCCGCGGCGATGCTCTGCGGACACCCGGTGGGGCACACACAGATCACACTGCGACCACTCCGGACAGGCCCATTTTTTCAAAAGGAAAGCGTTTATGAACGCGATTTTTCATATACCGTAAGATTTTTCTGTAACAATAAATGTATTCCCAGTTCTCCCTTCGACAGGCTTGAATTTTTTTTGCTATTAACGTTTTTGCTATCGTCAAAAACGTTCCCCTTGGTTTTAGATGGCAATGTTGACTATTCAATGCGAGCGATAGACAAATTTCAAAAGACAAATCTTGGTACTCATCGGAAGAATGGACTATTAACTTTATGTTTCCATAGCAGTACCTTGCAATATTGGACAGTTGCCTCACAATTGAAATTGATGGCTAAGAATCTTAGACTTGACTAATTAGGTCTCTGAATCGCCGCCTTTCTGGTTCCGAGGATGGGGTACCTGACCCCTTTTTATTTGGTTTGGGCATCCGCCGCGCATGCGGGAAGTGCGGGGTGTGCTTTTGCTTTTGCGCCAATGTTGCTGTCGGAGCAACAGCTCCTCTATAGATTTTGTACGTGAAGCTCGCCAAGTTCCTGAGCTTTCAGATCACGGGCTACGAAGCTATACTATATCTCACACCTAAGAGGGCAAGTTTGACTTCACGTCCTCACTCGGGTCAGGTAAGTTCTTTTTCTTGCACAGCCATCATTGCGTTCCACTGTGGACAGCACGCAAAACAAGTAAACAGAAGGATGATGTCCCATTACTATCATGATCGGTGCATCCGCATTCAGTGGAGCGAGCCAACGTGGTCGTCATAAGCCACGGGCTGACGGCCATCTAGCGCGACCAAGACCTCACCCTAAACCACCTTCTGCCGGTGAGTAAATGTTTTACAATCCAATCAACGAACGGTGTGGAGTTATATGGTCAGAAAATCCCGCGTTATCCAGGAACATGGCACCGAAGACACCTTAAAGAAGCATGCTATAGACCCGCTATAAGTTATGTAGCTATCAAATTGTTTTTCACTCTTGCATTGAAATCAGCGTAACCGTCGAAAGAACGAGTAAACATAATGATTAGATTTGTGGTTTATGGGGGTTTAACGTCCCAAAGCGAACCGGGCTTCGCAAAGGAACGCCGTAGTGAAGGGCTCCGAAAATTTCGACCACCTGGGGTTCTTTAACGTGCACTGACATCGCACAGTACACGGGCCTCTAGAATTTCGCCTCCATCGAAATTCGACCGCCGCTAACGGGATCGAGAACGCGTCTTTCGGGTCAACAGTCGAGTGCCATAACCGCTGAGCCACCGCGGCGGCTCAAATAAACATAATGCTAGCCACTAAAGAGCATGATATTTATGCATGGCAAGAATTATTAGGCACGAGGCCTTATCCTGCTTGAGTGCTGTTTCTTTTCTATAAAGAACTGGGCTAGTCAGACGTAGCGAGTTCATTAATGAGCATTTAAGTGTATACCTGTGGATTTGAGAGGCATATGCTGTACCGGGCGGCGAGCTCCTGCAGCTTGTCGTATCCCTTGTTGCCATAGTCGGTATCCGAATAGACGACTGACACGTACGTCCAGTGGAAGGCGCGCAGGAGCTCCAGGATGGCATGCGCCTGGTTCACGTCCGACGGCACCGTGCGGAAGAAGTAGCCGAACCGGTGCTTGTTGCTCAGCGTCGGGCTTGTCGACTGGTAGCTCACCTGCACACATGAGCGGCAGCCACAAATTGTCACTCCGAGAGGGTGGGGGCTAGACTTATTGGATGAGGGTTAAAATCGTTAATCAAAAAGCGGCAATGTCTAAAGATGAACGTTTGTACAATGCTACGCTCAGGTCGAAGAATTCACCGTCTATTCGCGTAAACATCTACAGTGTTCCTTCCGCTCACTTAAGATGTGAGAGGCTTGAGAGCGCTGGAAGAAAACAACATGTCCCGCTAAGTATACAATGACCACGCGATGCGAAGAGCGCTTGCGTGGGGTCATCTTCAGCCATTCTCTCTGTCTGTCTCCTAGTCTGTTCCAACGTTACGTTGGTCTGTCCTGTTCCTGTACATGGTCAACGTTAAGTTGATGTGTCCTATTCCATGTGCATGGTCAAGTTTACCCCCATCAGCAATGGCACCTGTGTGCCCCCTATATTGTTTTGTTATGGTCAAGTGACCCCGTCAGCAAAGCTACCTGTGTGTCTCCTATAGAGTCTGTTCTGTTCCGTGAAGATGGTCAAGATGACTCCAGTTAGGAGTGGTACCTGTGTCTCACTGTGCCAGTTTCGCGTACATGTTCAAGCTCATCAACAGCGGCAAATGCCCACTGCTTTGTGACGCACAAATCTCCTGTCGCGACTGCTTTGTTTTTCCTTGCACGGTTGAAAGTGCAAATGGACGGCAACCTCCGACGCCGCCTTCTTGAAAGCGGTGCAGAAACGTGGCTGGTATAGGAAGGGCCGTCGCCCATATATACCTGTGGCACGCGGAAGAGCCTGAGCAAGTTGGCCAGCTGGATAGAGACTGCGCTCGACTGTCCGCCGATGACGCCGACGACCCTGTCGAAGGCCCCGTGCCGGTACGCCGGAGACGAGCCGTCCGCACAGGCGAAGCCCGCGCTGCTTCGTGCGATGAATCCCTGCGTGCGCGCATGACGCCCGGTGTTGCATTATCAAGGCGCCATGGCTCGATTTTTCTCCATACGTGCATTTGGGTAGGACCGCACTACCGCCTTGTCAGACGGATTAAGCCACTCCGGATAATGTCCACCGAACGAACCTTGGCGTTCATAGGATATAGCGGCGCAAACTGGACAAGAAGATACAAATAGAGAAGACAGTCACCGCGCACGCAGATAGTGAAACAAGAACAGCGAAGAAAGTTGCGTGCAAGGCAACTCCGCTGTTTCTGTTACTGCTTGCATGCCCTCGTCCAGTTTGCTCAGCCATAACCTGTTGACGATAGCATATATGTGCGAAGTACCTTTCCACGACCCTCAAAGCAAGTATAATAATAATAATAATAATAATAATAATAATAATAATAATAATAATAATAATAATAATAATAATAATCGTTTTTTTTTGGAAAGGCAATGGCGCAGTATCTGTCTCATATATCGTTGGACACCTGAACGGCGCCGTAAGTTAAGGGATAAAGGAGGGAGTGAAAGAAGAAAGGAAGAAAGAGGTGCCGTAGTGGAAGGCTCCGGAATAATTTCGACCATCTTTAACGTGCACTGACATCGCACAGTGCACGGGCGCCTTAGCGTTTTGCCTCCATAAAAACGCCGTGCCCCAATATTACGGCGCCTTCAACCTCTAAAATTGTAACCTTAGCGTTATTAGGATACGTCCGTTCATAGTCTGTATCATATCTGTTGCAACAGTTCCCAAGCCAGGTCGCCCTGAAGTCCTTCCAGATCAGCTTTCCATCAAAGTACTTTAGGTCGCCCGTAACCGTAGTGAGCGTGCACGTGGCCTTGTGGCGACACAGTGATCGCTGCGACTCGTGGTTTGCTATTAACATCGAAGAGCTATCACGACTTCGCTTGTTCTGGTTAACGGAGCCGTTTGACCAACACACGCATGCGGTCATACTATGGCCTGGGAAGCTTTGCAGGAGGCGGTACATATAGTCCGTCACACGTATGAGGGACATTTGCCTGGAGTGGCTTGTGCAAGTCTCCCTTCCATGAATGACCTTTAATAAGGTTAGGAAGAATCAACCCGCCCTAAACTAGTTGGAACAGATTCATTGGCACCCCCCGTTAAAGTACATGATACAAAGGTGCAAGTGCAGCATGCAGGCCGCACACGACTAGATAACAGTTGCACTCAGAGCAAAAACGCATCTGTGCCGTTGACTGTATACAGCACTCGCTAAGCCGCGTGGTGTAGCACTGCTCCTGTGACACACTACACTGTCTAGAAGATTTCTAGGAGCACTTTGCGTACAACGAATCAGCATGCGCTGTTGGGCTTGCTGGTAGGCCATTTTGGACAAGAAAAAGTCAACATGAAGGTAACGGCGTACACGATGAATGAAAACGAAAAATATAGGACTTGTGTTATTATCTTTCTCTGCCCCCTCCCGCTTTTAATGCGATAACATTAGAAGCCCCATGGGGTCAAAATCGTTGGTCATAAAGTTTGCCCATTCGCTGGAGGGAACGACGTCATCAGACCGGAGCATTCCCATTGGCTGGAGAGAAGTGATGTCACCAGATGGGAGCCCTCCTATTGGCTGCAGTAAAGCGACGTCACTTCCGATAAAGGCATCAACAGCTGCTAAAGCTATCGGATAGCCAACACATAATAGAATTGGGTGTCCTCGTGATTTTTTCTTTATTGCGCTTAGGTGTGCTCAGGGATAAGGAGATTACCGCCCTATTCTGTGCATGTAAAGACTTTTCGAAATTTCCTGCCATTAATAAAGAAAGTAAGGTGCTCACGAGCAGACCGGTTCAACTTTCCCTGCGCGTTTGAAGCACGCCGGAACATACTTTGGTTAGACGGTTACACACACGTTCTGTGTGTCCGCAAAACAGTTTACTCCCTCAGACCCGGCGGAATGAGGTTTACCTTGACGAAGTCCAGGGACTGCTCGAGCGCGTACTCGGTGGAGTCGCACGAGTCGAGGGCGAGCACGCCCAGCGAGACTCCGGGCAGGAGCGTCGAGTCGTTGTTGATCTTGTGCAGCGTGAAGAGCAGCGCCTCGAGCTGCTCGACGCCTTCGTCCTGGATGCGGCCGCACTCATACGTGGCGTTGCGCTCGTGCACGGGGAACAGCGCGCCCAGCAGGATGTCGCCGCTGAAGTTTGTCATGCGCTGGATGGGCCAGGCC
The DNA here is from genome assembly GCF_052857255.1 of Amblyomma americanum. Classification (NCBI taxonomy): domain Eukaryota; kingdom Metazoa; phylum Arthropoda; class Arachnida; order Ixodida; family Ixodidae; genus Amblyomma; species Amblyomma americanum. The sequence goes on along the minus strand of NC_135498.1, from coordinate 18,951,698 downwards.
GCCGCCACGCCGCTGCTGCCGCCCCCCGAACACACGGGGCGCCACGCCAGCGCGGCGGTCGCTGCGAGCGCCCCCTGTCGCTGTAGCTCTGCACTGGCGTCTGACAAAGAGTCTCGACCACGGCCACACATTAGGCCACAGCTGGCAGCCTTCGCGAGCCCCTTGAACTCACCGCCTTTAACATTTCTCTCCCTCACGTCACAAAACTAATTCGCTCTGGCTGAGCCACCTGTGCTTGGCTGCGATAGGATTTAGTGCGAGTTGCCCACCTGCTATAGGCTGCTCGTACCATATACTCGCAAGAACCGCGGTGGGCACTAAAACTCGCCGCGCACCGTCGCATAGTGCCTAGTTCTCTCTTTCAAGATCTACGCAAAATGGCTTCAAAATTGCATGAAGGTGTTAGCTGAGGAAAGCACTGCAGAATAACCTGAAAGGTCTCAATTCACGAAGGTCGCTATATTCGTGCGTACGTGACCGCCGTCGAATTGTTTCGTTGCAATCGCAGTCAGCGTTTTCCTCCGCGCTTTCTCGTGATTCTATGCCATCCCCTCTGCTCACAATTCCAATGTGTGCCAAATGGCTAAAGGGTATGATGCGATGACGTCAATGGGTCCCTTCAGTGAACTGGGTTCCTCCTTGCGTATCACTTCGCTGAAAAGGACACTGTTCATCCTTTCACCACCACATAACGCTTAACCAACCCTTAGGAGTTCAATACCATGACATCAGAGTTCCCTTTGCGCAAGTACTCCTCTGTTGCTAAGTTCTGCCTACATGTCCATATATGTGGAATTGGTCATTCTCTGCTTTACATGCACATATCGCGGGGAGTCCTGATGCCACTCCTGGCGCACTGGTGCAGCGGTTAAGCGATGCGCCACTGCCCCGACAGGTAGCTGTTTCAAACACAGCCACCAGTGGCGCTTGTGAAACCCAGGTATTCCGCGCAACCTCTCGCGATCAATATTTAACCAATCACTTCCCACGCAACCTCTCACGACAAATCATTAATTTAACTGCCACGTGCCACGGTGGGGAGGCTGTGATGACGTCTCATGATCACTTGACCCAGGTGGCAGGTGGCACACCTCCTGCTGTTTCGCTCACAGCACCGCCGATATCGGCGACGCCGGATTTCCTGCAGAACTGGAGTCTTGACGCTGTGGCATTAAAATTCCTTACTTTTTATTCATTTCATGTGTTCGGGCACTGGATGTCTACGGCAGATCGAGATTTCTGTCCTTGCGTGGAGCCACTGCGCAGGCGCAGAATTTTTACGTGAGATCGTGCGCATGCCCAGTGACTTAAATTTCTACCGCAAGCCGCATTCCGTGACCCCATTCCCAGTCTGCTTGGAGCCTGTGCTTTGAATAGAGAGCATTGGTCCTGTTTGAAAATATAACCCATGTGGGTAGAGTGAATGCGCCGTTTTCGTTGGTGTGTCTTGTATTCACGTCTGTGAAGCTTGAGTGCCGACGCCTAGCGCCAAGCTAAACGTTCAGCTAATGAAAAGTGTCCAACTTTTGTAACCGAGTTCACATTGGAGTGTCGAACGCTAGCTTGTGAGGGATTATATGTGAGAGACATTGAGCAAACGTGCAGCACAGATGATGATACGCTTCGTCAAGGTGTACCCGCCGCGGTGGCTCAGTGGATAGGGCGCTCGACTACTGATCCGGAGTTCCCGGGTTCGAACCCGACCGCGGCGGATGCGTTTTTATGGAGGAAAAACGCCAAGGCGCCCGTGTGCTGTGCGATGTCAGTGCACGTTAAAGATCCCCAGATGGTCGAAATTATTCCGGAGCCATCCACTACGGCACCTCTTTCTTCCTTTCTACTTTCACTCGCTCCTTTATCCCTTCCCTTACGGCGCGGTTCAGGTGTCCAACGATATATGCGACAGATACTGCGTCATTTCCTTTCCACAAAAAGCAATTATTATTATTATTATTCGTCAAGATGTTGCACACTCGCACACAGCCACTTCGTCACCGTCTTCTGTGTGGCACTATACCTTCTACCCTGAAGCGTCGGCTCGATGCTTGGAGCTGACACAATGGTAATTAACAAAGTTAATTAACACAATGTTAATGAACAAAGCAGACACAATCGGGAAGCTGGCAGCACAACGGATTACTGCTTTTCGTAGTTGACTTTCATCCGGACCGCGGCGACGCTGTGCTGAGAATCTGTGTTATCGGGGTAATAGTTTACGTCCATACGTGAAAAATTTACTTTTGAAAAATAATTAAATTACATTGCTTTTATCTTTCCAGAAATCGCGCGAATGTAATTAAATCACATTTCCAATTATAGCTCTCAAAAACTAATCCTTAGATTACAATTACTTCCGAAAAGGAATACAAATATTTTCAATTACTTTTTGGTTTTCGTGCGTGCAAATAAGCACAGGAGTCACAATTCTTACAAGCGTGTCAGATTTCTTAATCTGTTGTGCTACAGGAGCAATTGAGTTTCATGTTTGCATCGAAGATTTTGCCCCGCTTTATACAAAGGATTTACGGCGTCATCGGAGGCCTCAGAACTGACCAACTCAGGACATGTACCCAACAAAGACACGCCACAAGGTTTAGCCATCTCACCCCTACTATTCAACACTGCCATGATCAGGCTTCCTTAACGGCTAAACTTTAAAAACATTAATCGTGGACTTTACGCAAGACGATATAACTATTTGGGTCACTAATGGCTCCCTAGGCGAAAATACCGAAAAACTCCAAGCAGCAATCGACCCTTTATCTAACAGGAATGAGACTGCTGACTGCGCTGCTCCTCCTACAAATCAGGAGTGATAAGTTCATGAGTCCATGAGTTCAAAAGTTCCGGTATAACGACTCTATCCAACTAGATCTCCTGCTAGGAGAGACACCCATAGCTGAGGTGAAAACACTAAGGCCCCTTGGGATGTGGCTTCAATCGTCCGAGCGAGCAAACAATACCATCGAAACACTGCTCAGCATCACAGACGGTCCAGATGATTTCCCGGGTAGCCAGCCGCAAAAAAGAAGACGAAGAGGAGGACACGCTCAAGCTAATACAAGCCTTAGTATAGTAAGCAGAGTCAGTTACAGCCTCCTCAACCAAAATTTGAACAGGAAAGAACAGGGCAGGTGGAAACCGTCCCACGGAATGCACTCAAAACGACACTCTGTCTGCCAATGAACACTTCCACCAGCATGTTGATGGACATGGGGATACACAACACTTTCGTAGAATACAAAGCACAGATCGTCGCACAGGAACAGCAACTCCTCCTAATCTCTACCGAAGGGCACTCTTCACCAAACTTGGTTACTTGGATGCTATTGGCAGAATCAGGGCCGGTAGCTCCCATCCCTCGCCGTATGCAGCCCAACCTACGTCAGGTCAGAACAGCAGCCCGAGCTAAAACGATACAAAAGCGAAGTATAGGCGACCCCGACTACACAGAACAGGACGTCGCTAGCTACTCCAACAGCACACCCATGGTGGCTACCGTGGTTCACGTGACGCTGATTACCGTGAGCTCGTTATCACCGCCTATAGGAACAGTCCCATACTTGCGGCCGAGGATATACCGATCGCTACAGCTTTCGCCGAGAGCAGCAGACGGAGAAAAGCCTTGAAAATGATCTCGGACTCACAACCGGCCTGGCGCAACTTCACAAAAGGCAGACTTCGCAGGAGAACGTTAAACATCCTAAGGCAGCATCAGTCTCCAGAGACTCATTATTAGATCATATGGAATACAGAGCACGCCGACCTCAAGGGCAACCAAGTAGCCGATGCCATCGGTCGATGTCACACAAACCGAGCGACAAATCACGATCGGGAACCCATACCGGTCCCTCAAACGTACTGCGCCATCCTGCAACATCTCCGAAGAGCCCGCATGCGACGTCAGCAGAGGCTCAATAGCGAACAGTCGCTTCCGCTGCTGCTTTTGCCGTGCGGCCGTATTGACCGTACTAGCCGTTTGGCTATGCCAAAACGCTATATCTCGAGTTCCTACCAGAATGCGATACCCAAAACACCACCCGAGGCTCAATAGGGAACTGTCGCATACCGTTGCTACCTTGTGCCGTGCTGGCGTGTTGTCCTTACTAGGCGTTTAGCTATGCTAAAAATCTGTGATATCTCGCGTTCCTATTTGGAGTATGCACTGACGTCACAGGGGCCACCATTTTGTGGTGCTTGAAGCACGAGGAAAGGCTGCACGCATATCTCATCAACTTTTCGCCACCTGCTCCGGCTTTCGCTGTTGAAACTGCGTACCACAAAACGGCGCTCGTGAGGTTACGTGAATACACGTGTCACTGGCGTGAAGCTGGGGCGATCATGACGGCGAGTTAGGAGGTACTCTATAGTGCTGATTCCACCAAGAGCAGACGAGAGAATTGTGTCGTTTCATGTATATTCCTCTAGTCCAAATGTCGCAAGCCGTTTTCTGCACTAAAGACGCAGAAGTGAAAACGTATGTCTGAAGTGGTGTGCGTGCGTGCGTGTGTGTGTGTGTGTGTGTGTGTGTGTGTGTGTGTGTGTGTGTGTGTGTGTGTGTGTGTGTGTGTGTGTGTGTGTGTGTGTGTGTGTGTGTGTGTGTGTGTGTGTGTGTACGTGTGTGTGCGCGCGTGTGTATGTGTGTTCGTTTGTGTGTGTGTGTGTGTGTGTGTGTGCGCGCGTGCGTGTGTGCGTGCGTGTGTGTGTGTGTGTGTGTGTGTGTGTGTGTGTGTGTGTGTGCGCGCGCGCGTGTGTATGTGTGTGTGTGTGTGGTGCGTGTGTGCGTGCGTGCGTGCGTGCGTGCGCGCATTGACGCTAACAAGAGACAGTTATCGAATTCCGGGAAGCCGAAACCAAAGATCTCCGCGGTGTGAATGCGTCAGATGCGTGACGTAATCCCGAGAGTTACGTCACGGCTGTTGCGGAAGAGCTACGTAGTAGCAGTGACCATCAGCACGCCACGTGATTCGTTGATTGTGGAACGAGGAAAGCAAATAAAGCATTCGATTTAGTTCCCTGCAGTGGCGTAGCCAAATCTCGAAGAATCACGTTCGACATCCTTGATCGCAGTTAGGCAGCTTTGTCGAATCTCCATGACGGCATCGCGGGCCAAGGTTTGTACGACCCAAGGGGAATTATCTGTTCGATTTGACCATAAGGGTTTGAAAAAAAAAAAGAAATTAGGAAAATCTTTGTAGGCCTAATGCAGCGGTCAAGTTAATGTTGACTGCAATTATTTCCTTTCTTTTAAAGTGACAATCTTCGCTTCAAAGTATGGTAGTGAATAGGATGTGAAACACAAATCACTTACGCCCAGCGTCATGTAAAGGTTGGGATATATGCGAGTTATACAGCTTCGAGTTCAGTATGCATGATTTCTGTTGAGTAAGAGGTATCAGGTGTGATACAGAGCATAAAACTGTCAATAATTTTTATTTCTGCTCTCATAACTGCATGAACTGAAAACATAATTGAGTAAACAGTTTTGTCCGACATATTTGTCAGAGCAAGGCCAAAGTGTCAGATGCCAGAGATACAAGAGGACTGCTAAAAGGTAAACTCATGCAAAAGCTAAGCCTAACGGCAGAACAGACATAATATACTGGTTGTTGTATTGGGAGGTAACGGAGGAGTTTTGAACTTTGCTCTTGATTGACCATATGCGCCTGTGTGTTTGCACCCACTTTTATCGTTCTTAGGCACGCAGAAATCACCAAATTCGTCTTTTTTTAATAAACTCCTTTTTTTTCATATTTCTGTAACGAGGTGCCATTAATGATGAAATCCTGAAAGCTCACTTTATTTATTTCAGAATACTGCAGGCCACTGCTTGCCCCAAGCAGGATTTATGAATTTTATTCGACGTTTTCAGTGCCTGGAAAAAACAGGGCTAGGAGAGAAATTTCCATACATTCCGCTCCGTTTCGGGGTGAAGGTGTTTTAGTGATAACCGTGTCCCCTCCTTCTCCTCCCCTCCCGCCTCATCCCATGATAGGTTATCAGGAAATCAAAAGCGCGGTAACTGTCTCGCACCTTTGTGAACACCTAAACCGCGCCGTACGGGAAGGGATAAATGAGGCAGTGAAAGAAGAAAGAAGTAAGAGGTGCCGTAGTGGAGGGCTCCGGAATGATTTCGACCACCTGGGGATCTTTAACGTGCACTGACATCGCACAGCGCACATACCCCTATCCGAGAGGCATGGGCTCGAGACTGCCCTCCTCAAATTCTCCGCTCTGAAGTTCCAAAGGGCTCTCTGGTAAAGCGGGCGCGGGACGGGGTCTGGTCATGCGGTGTCCCGGACTAATGGTGCCAACCATGTAGCGGTGTCATCTGACTCCCAAACTCCCTTTGTGAGCATGAAAAAAGTTTTTCACCACCTCCAGGTGCCTTTTGCGTTTCGCCTCCATCGAAACTGGGCCGCCACGATCGAGTTCCTGGAATAAAAATGCCACCTGGATCGAACCCGACCGCGGCGGCTGCGTTTTTGTGGAGGAAAAACGCTAAGTCGCCCGTGTGCTGTGCGATGTCAGTGCACGTTAAAGATCCCCAGGTGGTCGAAATTATGCCGGAGCCCTCCACTACGGCACCTATTTCTCTTTCTTCTTTCACTCCCTCCCTCATCCCTTCCCTTACGGCGCGGTTCAGGTGTCCAACGATATATGAGACAGATACTGCGCCATTTCCTTTCCCCAGAAAACCAATTATTATTATTATTATTGAAAAGAAGATATGAAAGGAAAGGCGCGGAAGTTAACTAGATAAAGGTTCTGGTCGTCTACCCTGCACTGAGAGAAAGGGAAATAATGCAGAAAGGACAAAGAAACGAGAGGGACGAGTTAAAAGTTCTCAAGCGACCTGGACAGCATTCTTATTTTGGCCGCCGGGTGTCTGCAGAATTTTTCGGTGGAGATATACTACGAGGCATTTGACCACCTAGTCCTAATGCCATTCACCACGGGAGGAGCCCCCTTAGCAGCCGCCGCCGTAATGTTCCGCGGTGCGGAGGGTTATTTATGCCCGATGCGTAACATACTGAGAGAAGTGCACGACTCTGGTGCCGCGTGCAGCCGAGTGCGCGAACCACGCGTGGAAGTGAGCGCAGTGCGCAGCTTGGGCTGGCCTGCAGCGAACTGCGCAAGTGGTGCCCATTGCGATCCATCGCGGCCGCGAATCAGATTTCCGCCCCAGCTAACACGCGACTGCCCCGAGTTGCGAGAGCGAAAGGGAGAGGACACGCGGAGAAGATCGCGGTCGACGCAACCACCGTGTGGGTTCCTTTTGCACAGAGCGACCCCGCGCACTAGAGCATTCAGAAGTTCCCATCAAAGCCCTGCCAGCAGTTGACTCGGTCGGTATTACGTTTTATATATTTCTTTATTCATTCATTTATCGTACCCCTCAGGACCAGAGGCATTGCAGAGGGGGAGTGGCAAAACACAAGAATAAAATTTGGAAAATAGAGCAGAGTGACAAATTTAAATAACACCTGACTATACAGTGCTAGCTATGCGTTCGCGGAACATCACATAATTATGAATGTCGGTAATATCTGTGGGGAGGTGATTCCACTCGCGTGAAGTACGCGGTAAAAATAGCTGAGAAAAATTATTTAGTGTTACAAGAATCGAAACCAACTTTATGAGGATGGTCAGTACGATGGGATACATACAATGGCTGTGGGATAAGGCGACCGCAAAGTACGGGGTGATGGTACAACTTGTGAAACAATGCGATGCAGTACGATTCGTTAACTTCGAAATTCATCCAAAGCAAAGAGTGCAGAGAGGTTGATGTTGTAGCTAACTACGAGCCAATTCACGCTTCGGAAGTTTTTTTTTTTTAAGCTGAATGAAATTGCGTTAGCTCACAAGGAATCAGGGAGAGCAGCACTCAAAAGTTGTCAAGGGTTATGGTGCCAGCATACACGTGGCAGCTGCTTTTCCCACCGCTACGGTCGGTAAAGTATAGCAGGGCGTTCGTGCTACAGCGATGCTCTGTTTGCACCACAGAACTGCGTTCAAACGGCGGGAATTATTGACATGAAGGGATGTTCATCTTGGCTTCTTCGACAACGACGCGAGATGCGCTGCTAAGGTATAGGTACGTCTTTCTTATGCGAAAGTTGGGCAAACGAAAGGTGTTCTTACACACTGTATTCGACTGTTGTAACCATTCTCTCTAATTTTTTACGTTTCCTGATATAAATTAACGCGCAAGACCGATAACAACCAAACAGGCGTGTACATATATGTGCATATATGTGAATTGTAACATATATATGTACAGTCTTGCTCAAAAGTTTAAGGTCACAGCGTTCAGCTGCAGCGAAATGAATGTTCTTAGAATGCTTCGTGCAGAGTACCATTTCAAGGTCATTCAAGCATTTCAAGGTCATTCGGTCTTTATTGGTGCCGTAATGCCTCTGTTAAAGGCTGGAGCGAGAAACCTTTGACCTTAAGACTTTTGACCAAGACTGTACACGCTCATGGGACGACGAAAGCGCGGACGGCACGCAGTGTCGCATAAACGTGGCACTCGGAACTTTGCAGGACGATACAGTTTTTGGACCTTTCTCCAGAACACGTGCAATTTCGTAATCACTCCCCGTAAGAGTGATACGCCAACGGGGCCCATTATTTAGCTCTTTGTCTTTGCCACAGAGCGAGCGAATAATGGGATTCGTGTTTTTGTACAGACAGTCGTCTGAAGTGGACATTCACCAACCTTTTACGCATCGCTGTCGCACCATGCACGCAGTCAACCAGTAACGTATAAAATTATTGAAAATTGAAAATTGGTTTTGGTTTGGTTTGGTTTATGGGGGTTTAAAGTCCCAAAGCGACTAAGGCTATGAGGGACGCCGTAGTGAAGGGCTCCGGAAATTTCGACCGCCTGGGGTTCCTTAACGTGCACTGACATCGCACAGTACACGGGCCTCTAGAATTTCGCCTCCATCGAAATTCGACCGCCGCGGCCAGGATTGAACACGCGTCTTTCGGGCCAGCAGCCGAGCGCCATAACCACTCAGCCACTGCGGCGGCTAAAAAATTGGTTTTGAGGAGATTAACTGCGCAGTAACAGTCTCACTTCTCAGTGGGCACTTAGACTACGCCAGGATGTTTGTGGTGTGTGGCGCGCAGGAGCAGGTGAAGGGGGGGGGGGTGAAATGTTGGGTAGAAATGATGCTTTTGTGACATTGCTCTTGATAAAAATGAAATGCAAACTAAATGCTGTGGACAGCTTGACACACCAGCGAGGGGCCCAAGTGCGGGCTCTACTATCTCAAAACATCCTCCTCGTCACGGTCTGAGCGAAGTGCTCGGCAGTTCGCCCTTGGCCTCGTCACTGCACCTCAACCGCGCCCTGAGGCAAGGGAGGAAGAAGTGAAAGTAGGAGTAGGAAGTGGAGGGTCCCGGATAAATTTCGACCGCCTGGGGTTGTTTAACATGCACAGACATCGCACAGCACTCGGGCGTACTGTTCATTTCTTACCTTATCCTCGTGTTTTCAGCCGCTCATGCGCATAAATTGAGTACCATGGCGCATAAAGTTGGATGGCAGTCAGCGCTCGTCCTGTGTTGTCGTTTCTTCAGTCTGTATTTGTGCGCTGTTCCAGTGGACACGGGCGTCATGCATAATGCTTCCATTTAAGAGTGCTCGCGTTTGTATTCTATGCGATAGTATATTACGTATATATTACCTTCCTCCCGAGATTTCTTCTGGCTTTCCAGAAAAATGAAGCAAGGCTTTAGAGGCCGTCTCTGCCAAGGGCGCACACAGACAAACAAAAAAAAAACACCGTTTCAGGAACCATGCGTGTTTTCGACTGGGTCACGGTTCCAGACTTTCCCGAAAGAGGGCGCGGGCGTCGCCTGTAGCCCGGTGCTTTACTTCGCTGTCTTCGCCCCGCGTCGCCTCCGTGGACACCGGCACCCAGCCGAGAGAATGTCCCTATTACTCTCTCGGCGGCGCGACAGCGGCAGCTGGCCAACGCGTAAACAAGCCCGCGCTCTCTTCCAAGTGGCGTTCAGCTCGCCAGCGCTGCGCGCTCGGCTTCGGGGCGCCACACGTGACTGCCGGTCGTTGCGGGACTGCCGAGTGCGGGGTTTCCCGGAAGCGGAAACCCCACGTGACCGGCGGCGCTCTCTGGCTTCTCCCGCCGCAGCGAGCTATTCCCGCGAGTCATGGGAGGGCGCGGGCTCACGAAGTGCTTCGGTTCCTTTCCGACTACGGCAGGAACAGAGGCCCCACGTGTATATGGCTAATTAAGGGGCCAACCACGGATCGGGAGGGAGGGAAGGCAGGGAGGCCAGTGGTGAGAAAGATGGAAAACGTCTTTGGTGTAGCACCAATCCCCAGCGTTAAGAAGCCAAGCTCTGGCGGGCTTGAGCAGAGCTTCCTTCTTGGTATGTGCCAAGAAGCCAGGGTGAGCCATTTCGCTCGAACAAGAAGGTTGACGTATATATTGTATGTAAGCCCTGTGGCAACACGAAGCCAGCAAAAGTCACGTACTCTGACTGGAAAGCTTGGCTAGTTTTGGGGCCTTCAACTTCGACGCCGAAATAACTAGCCCTCGGCGTTTGCTAGATTCATTAATACTGCCCTCAGCGACCTTTAAATACTGCCATCCTTCGTGGCATGCCATGCACTTGCGGTGCTGTCTAATAATAAACGTCGCGCAGATACCACTGACTTGCGTTTTGTATCGGAGGACACCTGTTTATAAGAACGTTGTGGAAAGAGCGAGCATTCCCGACGTGATTGGAACAACGTCGACAGCTAAGGATTCATTTAAGGCGGGCAGGAGGCGTCTTTTTGGTACTATAGTGCTGGTATGGCTAAACCGCAGTACATTCGGACGTCTAGAGCTGTAAAAGGCTGAAACGCTGTGTGTCCGGAAAAGTGCTTCGCCGCACTGTTTTCAAAGAACATGGCTAAATGACTTTCTATACTCTCATGGACATTAAATTAGACTGACTGGGGCTTAATGACTTCAGTGCACGCATGATGTTCCACTGACAAAAGCTGCGATATTGCGCCTGCTTCAACTTCTGAGTAAAACGGCGTCAGACTGGCGTCTGGTAGTACCAGCATAGCAACTAGGGCATCCCAAGGTTTCCCCACTTTGAAAGTATTAGCATCAGTTACCATAATGGACAGTGAGTTTACTGCCCATGACTGCCAGAAACATCGGATTACCGCTGACAACTTGTTTGTTGTTGTGAAGCGCGAGTTATGGACAGCCTTCATCAAAAGTCTTCAGGCTTCACGCTTACTCTTCTGACTTGTATTTTAGGGAACTTTCTGCAACCCTAAAGCTCGACAGACAGACAGAAAAACTTTATTGAGCAAGTGAGTTTTAGACCCAGCTGGGTCCCTGGGCCACTGCGCGGTCCCGCACTGCATCAAGTAGGTCATGCCGGGACATGACGTCGGCAGCCCGAAAAGTCTGCAGATGTCATGAACAAAGTTCTAAGAATCCTCCCCACTCCGGAACTTTGGAATATGTGGTGTGCTATAACTGCCCACGTGCGCGCCTAAGAAGCAACCGCTGTGGATTGAAGACCTCTGATCGAAGATGGGCGATGCCAATGCTTACCGGCAGCGAGTACCAGAGCTCGGCCTGCAGGGAGAAGACAGCCCGCAGCACTGCAAGAACGCCGTCGCATGTCCCCTGGGAGTCGCGATGTGCGGAGCCTGCAGTGGCCGAACGAGCACTTGTCAAAGCGGGAGGCGGCCCAACGGCACTAGGCTAAAGAGACTCAAAAGTGCCACAGGGACTAGTCCGTTGGGACCAACTGCGTTGTCACGGTCACAAATAAGGAAACGGGCAAGCGGCTGATATCTGATTTCACTCGCGACGCCGCTGCTGCTTCAAGTCCCTAAAAGGGAACAGTTACTTCCTTAGGGACCAAATGCAAAGGGTCATCGTCTTTTGTCTCCGCGTGGTGAAACCGCTTGTCGCGAAGGACTAAATTTATTTATTTATAAACACTGCCAACCCTATTTGGGATTGTGGCAGGAGGGCATAGTTAAGTCAACAAGAAAGTGGTCTGTAGTACTAATGAGAATATTCAACAGGTCAACATCTTAAGAAAAAACAAATGACACAACGCAAATAAAACAAAAGGTATGACGTAAACAGTTAAATAGCACATGAAATAAGGATATTATCGGTAGTATTTACAAAGAATAACGAAATGTAGAAAATGATGCAACTTTTTATATTATACAGATACTAAGTAAACAAGAAATATGAACAGTTATGGGCCTATTTTGCCCGACGTTGGCTCAAAGTGCGTTCTGCGCTTTTAGTTGTGTACCCTAGCGGATCGAAGCACAATTTAGGGGGATGACATCTGGAATCTCGCGCTCGATTGAAGAATTTAACAAATTTTGCTAGTGGGCTAGTACTTGACTGTCGGTTCCCTCAAAAGGGCAGATCAAGCACCTGGACTGAGATCAGTCATTCTAAAGTATTTTAACTGATGTGTGACGTCTTCTGGGAATTTGAGCGTGAGCTCGATGTTCGCTTGGCTAAGTGCTACTTCTTGAGAGTTCACTTAACAAACATACTTTTTTCATGAAAAAAAACAATGCTGTATTACCTAAGAACCATGCTCCCTGTCATAAATAAGCACAAATATCAAGCTTAATTCTAAAATACTTGTGGAATACGCCTTTATATATCGTCCACAGCATTCACGTTGACATTTTCCTTGAGAAGTTGAAGTTGCCAGTGAACGACTGGAGCGAATTGTTGCACAGTTGTAGACGAAAATGATTGCGAGATCCAGCTCCCAAACGCATCCCAGACTGTTAGAAAAAGCTTGGACGGTGCTTAACCTGCCCTTAAGAGTACAATGCGATAGCATTACAGATCCCTCCCGCGCAAGTATACTGCTGCTCTTTTATACATTCATAGATCCCCGGGAGTCCTCATACTGCTATTGGCGAAGTGGTGCAGCGGTTAAGCGACGCACCACTTGTGAGACACAAGTTGCTCTTCCCGAGATCCCGAAATGCTAATCTTCGCGCATACAGTTCGTCGCCAGGCTGTCTGTCCATCGACCAATGTGCTGATGCGCAAGGCCGCTGTGGTCAGGTAGCAACTGCAATGCATTTATTTGAGTTAATTTCATTGCCACCTGCCATGGTAGGCAGGTTGTACCACGTGGCAGGTGGCAACCACGTGGCAGGTGGGTCATTTGTTTTTTCGTGACACGAATGGAAGGATGCCGGATTTTCTCGTGAAGGCGACCTTTAATGGTCTCGCATTAATATGAATGCTGGTGTTATTTTTTTATGATGCAACATTGCATTTCGCAGGGGATATGCTACATCATGCATATTCTGATAAGAGAATTCTAGGGGAAGCAGCTTTGGATTTGTTTGGTTGGTTTTTGAGGAAAGGAAATGGTGCAGTAATTGTCTCACATATGTCGGTGGACACCTGAACCGCGCCGTAAGGGAAGGAATAAAAGAGGGAGTGAAAGAAGAAAGAGAGAAAGAGGTGCCGTAGTGGAGGTCTCCGGAATAATTTCGACCACCTGCTCTAGCGAATATAAAAAACAAGTATACTTTGTATTCACGAGAGTACAATATCCTTTTTTTTCTAATAAAAGTTGTTTCCATCCATTCATCCTAAGACACTTTTCAGTACCAGCAGACAGAGCGGAGCATGGAAACGCAAAACAACCTTATACCACACGAGGACTCATTTCTTGTCGCCATTTTTTTTTCCCAGTAGTTTTTAGCTCCAGAGGCGGACATTGCTCTTACGAGCCGCCTGATACGCAGAATTGTCGGTTTTCTTGCAAAACGCGAAGGCGCCCGTGTGCTGTGCGATGTCAGTGCATGTTAAAGATCCCCAGGTCAAAATTATTCCGGAACCCTCCACTACGGCACCTCTTCTTTCACTCCCTCCTTTATCCCTTCCCATGCGGCGCGGTTCAGGTGTCCGCCGATATATGAGACAGATACTGCGCCATTTCCTTTCCCCCAAACAAATTATTATTATTATTATTGCTTCGCTTTTGCGTGAAAGAGGGGATCGTTGTATGTGCGAGGGTAATGAGAATGAGGCCAACATGTGCATTAGTAGTTCACTGTAACAGTATAGTATATGGAGTTTAACGTCCCAAACCGACATATATGCCATGGGGGACGCCGTAGTGGAGGGCTTTGGATTAATTTAGCCCACCTGGGGTTATTTTAATGTGCACGACGTCGCACAGTTTACGGGCCTCTTGCCCGTACTTTCGAAAAATAAAGAATGTTTGGACTTTGACTTTCGCCTCCATCGAACCGCGGCCGGTATCGAACGTGTCCCTGTACTTAGCAGCCGAGTGCTCTAACCACTGAGCCGCCGCGGTTAGTTTAAAGTTCACCGATGCTCCTCTAAAAAACCGTGTGGCTGCACAGACAATGGCAGGGCACGGTGGAAGCCGCTTCGCGCCCCGTTTGCCGAACAGAAAAGAGCGGAATCCTCATCGGTTCTTTCGTTGCATGACCGCAATCCTCGAAGCTGATACACGCTATCACACTTCGGCAACGGCGTGTTTTCCACTGTGACGGGAGAACGCCGAACCCTTTCCACAGGGATTGCTTACCGCCATGCGGGGCACGTGAGTCCAGTCTACGCAAGTGTCTGAACGTTTTTGTTCGCTTAGTTATTTTCATCG